>NC_079459.1:33957787-33985287 GCF_903798145.1 Danio aesculapii | reverse complement strand
CGCAATAGGGGAATTGAATAAACTAAATTGACCATAGTGAATGAGTTTGTATGGGTGTTTCCCAGTACTGGGTTGTGGCTGGAAGGGCATCCGCTGTGTAAAACATATGCTAGAATAGTTGGAGGTTCATTGCACTGTGGTGACCCCTGAAATGGAGACTAAGCTGAAGGAAAATGAATGAATGGATGGAAACTGTTTGAAACAGTCAGTATGATGTGAAGGTTTGCATGACATTGTGCTCTTTCTCAGTGATTCTCTGTCTCTCAGGTGTGTGATTTTCTGGAGACGCATTACCTGGATGAGCAGGTGAAGTCCATCAAGGAGCTGTCGGATTGGGTGGGCAGTCTGCGGCGCATGGGAGCCCCTCAAAACAACATGGCTGAATATCTGTTCGACAGACACACTCTGGGCAAAGAAAGCTCTTAGACGATCAGCCAGCCATATGCAGGAAAATCTGCTGTAGTTTATAGAGATACTGAACCCTTCACAAGCCATAGCTGATGTCCAAATAACATATATACGCCACATGTATTACTGTAATACTATGCAATATTCTACATATGTAATCAATCAAGTGAGGTGATCTTAATAAATCTGCCTCCAACTGTGAATTATGATTTGTGTGGTTTCTACATATTCTACCTGTCAACTCAGTCTAGCCAGCAGCCAATCACTGATTACCTTTAAACTTACTAGCCACTCCCTAGCAACCAATTTCAGCACCCTAGCAACTGTCCCAGAGACTGTGACTAGCTTTTCTAACACATGCTAACAGTTTAAACTTCCTACTGACATGCTAATCTTGTTAGAAAGGTGCTAGCAACACGATAGTGACATGCTAGTCATGCTAGTAACATGCTAATTCATGCTAACAACATGCTAATTCATGCTAGAAACAAGCTGATTCATGCTAGAATCATGCTAGTAACATACTAATATCATGCTAGTTACATGCAAATTCATGCTAGTTACATGCTAATTCATGCTAGAATCATGCTAGTTACATGCTAATTCATGCTAGAATAATGTTAACTCATGCTAGAATCATGCTAGTAACATGCTAATTCATGCTAGTAACACGCTGGTAACATGCTAATTGATACTAGAATCATGCTAACAACATGCTAATTCATGCTAGAAACATGCTAGTAACATGCTAATTCATGCTAGAAATACACTAATAACATGCTAATTCATGCTAGAATCATGCTAACAACATGCTAATTCATGCTAGAATCATGCTAGTAACATGCTAATTCACGCTAGAATCATGCTAATTCATGCTAGAAACATGCTAATTCATGCTAGAATCATGCTAATAACATGCTAATTCATGCTAGAAACAGGCTAGTAACATGCTAATTCATGCTAGAAATATGCTAATAACATGCTAATTCATGCTAGAATCATGCTAACAACATGCTAATTCATGCTAGAATCATGCTAGTAACATGCTAATTCATGCTAGTAACATGCTAATTCATGCTAGAATCATGCTAATTCATGCTAGAAACATGCTAATTCATGCTAGGATCATGCTAGTAACATGCTAATTCATGCTAGAAACATGCAAGTAACATGCTAATTCGTGCTAGGATCATGCTAGTAACATGCTAATTCATGCTAGAATCATGCTAACAACATGCTAATTCATGCTAGAATCATGCTAGTAACATGCTAATTCATGCTAGTAACATGCTAATTCATGCTAGAATCATGCTAATTCATGCTAGAAACATGCTAATTCATGCTAGGATCATGCTAGTAACATGCTAATTCATGCTAGAAACATGCAAGTAACATGCTAATTCGTGCTAGGATCATGCTAGTAACATGCTAATTCATGCTAGAATTCTGCTAGTAACATGCTAATTCATGCTAGGATCATGCTAGCAACATGCTAATTCATGCTAGAATCATGCTAATTCATGGTAGAATCATGCTAGTTACATGCTAATTTATGTTAGAATCATGCTAGTTACTTGCTAATTCATGCTAGTAACATGCTAATTCATGCTAGAAAAATGTTAGTAACATGCTAATTAATGCTAGAATCATGCTAATTGATGTTAACAACTGCCTAGCAACCACTCAGAATACTTTAGCAACCGCCTAGCAACAACCTAGAAACATGCTAACATATATGTACTTATCTATGCCGACTGTTTCAAACTTCATAAAAACTGCTTCAGTTATTTACACTTTAAATCGACTTCAAACTTTTAGACTCGGCTTTTCAAGCCACCATAAAGTTTGTCCTCAAACTTTAATATCTAGTTTAAAGTATTATTAATGCAAATGTACCTATGAATTAATGTGTAAAGCATGTTATACAGCAGCAAGCTTAAATAGTAGTTGCATAATTGATGAAGCTTTTTCTGGCTGAGTGAAAGTGAGTTAGCAAAAAAAAGGCCAAAGACACTAAATTATTAAAACATTGGAACTCGATGATAATAAAAGAATGATAATATAAATAAAATTAATATAATAGCATATTAATCATACTAAAATATAATCATTTTGAAAAATAAACGATAAATGGATATAGCAATAAAATAAGTCAAATCAAGTCAGAAATGGATAAACCCAGCAGGCGCAGGATGTCAACATGACGTTAGATTGACGTTGTAAATCATGGGTACATTGCATTTTGTGTGGAAATGAAAATCGGGTTGATGTCAGAACCATCGGATAGACGTTGCATTTCTTTCCAACGCAACCTATAAACAAAAAAAATCAACGTCTAATGATGTTACAGCTTGACGTTGTGTGGACGTTACCACTATGATGTCTATTAGACGTTGAATTTTTGACAAATAAATGTCAGTATTTGATGTCAGTGTGACGTTGGTCTAAGATGTTGGCTCAACGTTGGATTTTGGTTACTTTCTAACACAACCTAAAATCAACCAAATATCAACGTCATTTCACATCGTTATTGGGCATAAAAATAACATTGTTCTGAAACACTGGCTAGATGTTGAATTTTGGTCACCGGACATCACAACCTAAATCTAACCTAAAATTAACGTCTTATGACGTGTTTTGACCCTGTTTTCACCTCATTTTGAGAATTAAAGAATCAGTCAGTCAGTGCAAAAGCCACAAGCTGGTACAAAAGAGTTTAATTCTGTTGCAATCCCATGATGCACTGCATTTATGAGCTTTGTTCTGCATCTGTGGATGTTTGGGAAGCTTCAAATCACAACTTTTTTTTAAACATAATTTGATTATCAATTATATATATATATATATATATATATATATATATATATATATATATATATACACACACACATACAAGCTATATATATAAGCATCTATTCTACTAAATTGATTAAATTGGCAGTTTGATCTACTCTATTCATCACTTATAAATGTTGTGACAATACAAACATTTAATTTAATGTCTTGCAATAAATTTAAGCAAAAGCACAACTTAACGAGGAAATTTATGCCAGTCTTTGCTGTTAGTTTCCACATAACTCAGAAATGTTTCCTTGTTTACACTGCTTGACACAACAGAGCCCTCTCAGCCAATGAGATTCCAGAATTGTTGGGAGATTTGTGCTGATTGGCTGAGTGCTGAGTCACCACAGGGCTTGTTCTGATGGGATTGGCTATGCTTACAATGGTTCTTCTTCTGATTGGCCAGGGGCTTTTACAGTTGCACAGGTTGTTCAAGTGTATTTACTAGTCTATTTAATTAGGCTCTGCCTACATAAAGCAATTTCATATAAAAATATGTGGAAACTGTCAGAGTTTGCATTATGTTATGACTCATTGTCCACTTTCTCCTTCATAATGTGATTTTGGGGTGACAAAACTGACATATGTTGCATTTTTGAAACAGAAACGTCTTAAATCTTGCCAAAAAACACCTTCACCAATTAGATTTTCTCTCCACCTGACTTAGAGCTGTTCCCTTGTTTTCACTGCTGCGCCCAACAGACCCCCGTCAGCCAATGAGATTGCAGAATCATCGGGAGAGTTGTGCTGATTGGTTGAGTACTGAGTTGCCGTGGGGTTCGCGCTGACGAGATTGGGTGTTCTTGCATTGCTGCTTCTTCTGATTGGCCAGGGGTTGTTCTGTGATTGGCCAGGGGCTTTTACTGTTGCACAGGTCTTTGCCTACATAAACCAGTTTAATAAAACAATATGTGGAAACGGTCAGAGTTTGCATTATGTTATGATTCATTGTCCACTTTCTCCTTCATAATGTGATTTCGGGGTGATAAAGCTGACATATGTTGCATTTTTGAAACAGAAACATCTTAAATCTTGTCAAAAAAAACATCTTCACCAATTAGATTTTCTCTCCAACTGACTTAGAGCTGTTCCCTTGTTTTCACTGCTGCGTCCAACAGATCCCCGTCAGCCAATGAGATTGCAGAATCATCGGGAGAGTTGTGCTGATTGGCGGAGTACTGAGTTGCTGTGGGGTTCCCACTGAAGAGATTGGGTGTTCTTGTATTGCTGCTTCTTCTGATTGGCCAGGGGTTGTTCTGTGATTGGCCAGGGGCTTTTACTGTTGCACAGGTCTCTGCCTTTGCCTACATAAACCAGTTTAATAAAAAATGTGGAAACTGTCAGAGTTTGCATTATGTTATAATTCATTGTCCACTTTCTCCTTCATAGTGTGATTTTAGGGTGATAAAACTGCATTTTTGAAACAGAAACATCTTAAATCTTGTCAAAAAAAAATCTTCACCAATTACATCAGATTTTCTCTCCACCTGACTTAGAGCTGTTCCCTTGTTTTCACTGCTGCGCCCAACAGATCCCCGTCAGCCAATGAGATTCCAGAATCGTTGGGAGAGTTGTGCTGATTGGCTGAGTGCTGAGTCGCCGTAGGACTCGTGCTGACGGGATTGGCTGTGCTTGCAGTGTTGCTTCTGCTGATTGGCCAGGGGTTGTTTGCTGTGCCATTGCACAGATTATTATTACTATTTGTCACATTCACATTCACTGAACTAGCGGTGTTGATCTGCGTTTGTGGCCAAGATGGCGGTGTGAATGAAAACACCCTCTCTGGTGTAGATGGAGATGGAGATTTGTCAACAGATAGTCGAAGAGGGAGAGGACGGCGCGATGGTAACCCTTGAATAGGTCGTGCTTTGGTTAACGGGCATAATTCAGGCACAGGATCTGGAAAGGAGAACGCTGGATGATCGCTGTCTTCACCCACCCAAGGGAAAGCGGATGAAGGAGGTGCCGGTGTATCAGGTGGAGCCAGGATTTGTGAGCCCACCATGGGTTGTGTTAAAGAGCTGGAGCTGTCACCATGCGCTCTCCGTGGTCTTGGTCGAGGAACAGGTGGAGGGATGCAGTGGATGGGCGTTTGGGGGCAGCTGTAAAAACCAGGTCGTTCATACAGAGGCATTGCTGAAAAGGCATCCTCGCTCATGTCCGTGTTTCGGCTGTGGCTGGGCATCTGTGAGCTCTCAGAATGGAGGTAAAGCGGGAAACGAGAGAACGGAGCTCGGGGTCGGCGTCGCAGGAGGGAGACTCTTGATGTAGGCGTCGACCGGGGGAAATTGGGCGACTGAACGCCCAGAAGACGACTCAAGCTGCCCAGGAATGGAGTGGAGTGATTGGCCTCCTCGTGCTCTTTAATCTGCTCCAGATTGTGCTGGAATTCCATTTCCTCTTTGGGAACGCTGAGAGACAGAGAAAATGGTGATCTTGTAAATTACTTTTGACCTAGCAATTGATCTGACTTGACAAAATAGGCTTTGCAATCTTGGGAATATAGTTTTCTTATGCACCACAAGGGGTCATTCGCATTTTCCATTGTTAATGCACTACTTTGAAAACCTGCCAAGGACCATATAGTGTTTAATTATATCCCGATACGGAAAACCATGAAACTCAAAAGGGTGTGCTAACTTTTGCACATGACTGTGTGTGTGAGGATGGTCATTCACCTGATGTCCAGCGCAGATCCCATGAATGAGGGTTTGCGGTGTTCTGCACTGGCGGCGGTGTACGGTGGCTGAGGCTCAGCTTCATCCCAGTATTTATCTCTCTCAACCAGAGGAACCAGATCATACATCTCATCCACTGACAGCAGAGACACCTGGGGAAAAGACACGGCTATTTGTGTTTGTGTAGGCATAGGTGCTTACGAAATAGAGCAATAGTTCACTATCTAAGCTGGAAACCTTTTCAGCTTTCTTCAAACTATCTTCTTTAGTGTTCAACAGAAGAAAGAAACTTCTAAAGGTTTGGAACCACTTTAGAGTGAGTAAATAGTGAGTACGGGTGCACTCACACTATGCTATCCGAACCATCCCCAGGCACGTTTCCTGCTTTGTTTGACCAATGTGAGTGCTCTGAATCAGGCTCAGGCACGGTTCAGTTGGCCGTCCCTGGCCCGGCTGGAAGAGGTATGCCAGAGCACGGTTCGGATTGGCTTTGGCACGGTACGATTGTGGTGTGAGTGCAAAGCGCGCCTGAGCCCGAAACTGAAGACATGACGTCACTTTTAAGGGACTGTTTCATATGGATTTATTAATTATTCTTACTGTTCAATGAACGCAAACTGTCATAGTTTATCAAAGACGCAAACCCCTCACTGCACGACAGCTGCACCTTCAGCAAACCTCCTAATACCTGCAGCACGAGGATTTTTATGATAATTTATGAGTGTCAAAAGTTGTGGATCTGTTCAGCAAAATATTTGACTGCATGTCACTGCCTCCCAAACAACTAAATGATATAAAAAAGCAAATGCCACTGTACGGAGTGAGAGCGCTTCTCTTCCTGTTAAAATGAACAGTCACGTCATTGATGGCGTAAGCGTGCTCAGGTTCAGAATGCGAACGGCAGGGTGAGTGCAGGCCATCAGGGGAGAGGGGAGGGGGGACAATCGTGCTTCGGCACGGTTCAAGGCAACTGTACCTAGTGTGAGCATGCCCTAAATCTTCATTTTTGGTGAACTAGCCCTTTAAAGTTAAACAACCCAGAAACGGTGACAACATTTTCATAGTAAAGTTTATATACTAATTATTAACTATTTAAAGCCCCTTAACTAACATCATGTATAAATGATAAACATATATATAACAAATGCTATGTACCAAATTTAAACTTTAAAATTAAGGATTTTCACCTTACTAAACATATAATCTCCACCTGACACCATAACTATACATTTGTCACAAATCAATCTGTTTTTGTCATAATATCACTACTATAACAAAAGACAACAAAATAGCAACTTATCAAAATCATGAAAGTTTTTCTAAATTCAGAGCACTTAAATATACATTAAAAGTCATTTTTGACACAATTTCATAATAATGAAGCTAAAACTGTCAAATTCAGAACATTTCATGCTCATTTTACATTTTATAAAATATAGTACATTTGACATTTTTATAGTAAAGTTTATAAACTAATTAATAAATATCTAAGACCCCTTAACTGTTAAAACCCTGTTAAAAGCCATATATCTAACAATTTTTAAATACAAAAATTTGAACTTGATATCATAAAAATTAAGGATTTCCACCTTATATTATCTCTATCTGACACCATAACTATGAATTTTTCTGTCACAAATAAATCTATTTGTCATAACATCACTACTATCACAAAAGACAACAAAATAGCAACTTTGATTGTCAACTTATTATCAAAATCATAACTTTTTTTAAAATTCTGACCATTTAAATGTACATTAGAAGCCATTTAACAAATGATCTAGTGCTCCTACAAAACAGAGAGATTGTCCAACCAGACACACAAATCCACAGAACGACACAAAAGCTCCACAAACATGTTATTAGTGTGGCATATAATAATGGTGTACCTGTAAATTACGGTCCACCAGCCAGTTTGTCTCAAAGTCATCATCATCCTCCCCAAACGGATTAATAAGCTGCTCTGCAACCTGAAAGAATAATAACACAAAGCAACTATTTTCAGACTATTTCATTACAGGTGATGTAGCTACATTACATCAGTGTTTTGTATTTGTATCAAATTTGTATGTTCGTCCAAGTTTAGTTTATGCAATGTCAGCCACATTGAACGCTATCATTACGCAGAGGTTATTTAGCACTAAATAGTAGTTATAACCAGTTATTATAGACTGTGAAGCGTCAGCTAATGGGATGCTTTACTAATACGTTTACACACCTTAAGCCAGCCCACGTAGAAGAAGAACTGCAGTAAAGTGAAGACAGGCAGGTAGAAGTCGAGGTTGTGACCTGGGTAACCCTGGGTGGGGTCAAGAAACTGCCGACCAATCAGACAAGTCAAAAAGAAACTGTACACAGCCACGGTTACCACCTATAAGAGAGAACAGAATGCTAAGCTTATCTAATATGATATAATATCTAAAAAATATTAGTTTTTATACAGCAGATGGGTTTTCATTACTTTGTGTAATTCGCATTTTGAAGTACTGTATCGTATCGTATGTGATACATTATAGAAAGTGCTAGAAATGCCAAAATTCTAATAAAACATCATTAATTCGTAAAAACGTTTTATGTTCACTTCAGGTGGTTTTGGAAAAGGCTTAATGTAAATAATAAAAGATGGAAACACATTTGCTCAATGTAGCCAAAATCCAACCCAGGCTCATTGTGATTACGTACCCCTATACACATTTCTGGGGAGAGCAAAATATGTCCCAGAGGGTACATTTTTTGCAGTTTTTGTTTTCACGAATCCACCACAGGCCACTGTGTATGCTTTTTCAGATCTCAAATTTCTCTCGCTAGTGCCGTTTGCGCCTGCTGTTCTCACGTAAATCCACCAGAGGTCGCTGTCGACTGACTGTTTACTGATCGAATGACTGACTGACCCAAACCCAACGAATAGTATTTTTTAAAAGCACCGATTGACCCGCCCACCCACTTCCCTTAACCCAACTGACAGTGTTTTAAAAGCAATCCAAAAAAAGAAAAGCCCTTTTTACCACGTTTTCAGATTTTACCACATTCTCACCCTGTTATTTACTTGTTTATTTTATTTTTTAGCTGTTGTTTTTGTCTGGTAACAGGTAACAGTGTAACAAACTGGTAACAGTGAAAAAGCTGTCCATACGGAGGTAAGCGGTCAGCTGCTAGCGTGAAAGGAACGGCGTCATACCACCCTATATCATTCATTTTAAAGATGAAATGCAGCCATACATACCTCTGGCTACATAATTCACAATCTCCAGAAATGTATATATGACTACGTTTTCAGAATGAGCCTATGTTGCCAAAATCCCGTAACAAATCAGCTTGCTCCATTATGGCTCCAGGCTCATTGCAGATACGTACCCAGGTCTACATTTCTAGGGACAGAGAAATACGTAACTGCAGGTATGTCTGCTCGCAGTTTTTCTTATTGCAACTCCACCAGAGGCCGCTGTGAACGCTTTTTGATGATCTCAAATTCCTCTCTCGTGTCCTCTTCTCACATAAATCCACCAGAGGGAGCAATATATCCTTCAGCTGACCAGGCCAGCTTGCTGTGGACTGACTGACCAACTGACCCACCCACAACATTCTCTAAACCCAACCGATTTTTAATCTAGAAAAAAAGCTGTTATTAATAAATTATTACCATAATTAGAGTCTGTTGTTGTCTGTTTATTTATTTATTTATTTTTTAGCTTTTGTTTTACCTGATTTCTGGAACTTTTCATCACCGGGCTCGAACAACATCATCACGGTCAAATCTGCTCCACATCTCAAGTCCATTAGCGTATGCAGCGAGCTACTGGGCAAACTAGTCACACCAGAAAAGCCGTCCACACGGAGGTAATCAGTCAGCAGTAGCGTGAAAAGGAAAAGAAGCCGTCTGCGCCATCATACCACCCCGTAGCATTCGTTTTACAGAAGAAATGGAGCCAGACGTACCTCTGGGTACATAATTTGTGCTCTCCAGAAATGTAGACCTGATGTATCCACAATGAGCTTGTGTTGTAGACCTGCCTTATTTGTTTACTGTTGGTTGCTAGGTTACCAATACTACAGTCAGTCCCTCTAAAAACTTGATGGAAACACACCTACTTCACATTTGGGTTTCTTTCTTCTTCTTTTTTTTACTTAAAAAAATTGCTTTACGTTATTATCAAACGCTGGCTAATAAAATACACATGGATACCCGAAAATTAACATTTATTCAGTTGTTCCAAGTCTCCATCAAGTTGTTATGCTGGGTTCACACCAATAGTAAAATTAGTATTTGCATGAGTAAATTACAGACGAAGTCAAATCATATTGAACAAAAATGCATAAATAAAGGCAAATTATCACCACACAATGCAAATGATAGGGAAAGCATGATGCGTTTGCCACAAATGTGTGGAATTTGCCTCAATTTCATCTACCACACAATGTTAAACAATTGAATTCAGGCGAAAAACTCATGAAAAACATCCTGTAAGTAAACTAGAGCAAGTCATTTGGTGTGAACCCAGCATTAGAGGGGCCGACTGTAGTATTGGTAACCTAGCAACCAATACAAAGCAAGCGTAATGGAGACAGCTGATTAGTCACAAGAGTGTAATGTTTGCTACATCAGAGTGTAATCGGCAAATGCATTTCCATCTCCATATTAATTGATATTCATATTAAGTTTTTTTATTTAAAGTTTAAAACCACCTCAAGCGAGCATTAAAAACTTTGTTTGTGAACGATTTTTTTTTTTTTGATTTGGTGTTTCCATCACGTTTTTCATGCAATACTTTAAAATGTGCATTAAAACAAGGTGATAGAACCCAGCTAGTCTGAATAAATCTATAAAATATATTCAAAATGCTAAATTCCCATGCCAGTCAAATCAAAAATCATGGCTGCTCATTCCAGCCAATCGGAGATCACTTTAAGCTCTTCCAGCCAATAAGAGATCATTTCTAGCTCTTCCAGCCAATCAGAGATCATTTTGAGGTCTTCCAGCCAATCAGATATAATTTCTAGTTCTTTCAGCCAACCAAAGACCATTTTTAGCTCTTCCAGCCAATCAAAGATCCCTTCTAGCTCTTCCAGCCAATCAGAAACCATTTCTAGCTCTTTCAGCCAATCAGAGACAATTTTGAGCTATTCCAGCCAATCAGAGATAATTTATAGCTCTTTCAACCAGAGACCTTTTCAGCTCTTCCAGCCAATCAGAGATAGTTTCTAGCTCTTTCAGCCAATCAGAGACATTTTTAGCTCATCCAGCAAATCACAGATCATTTCTAGCTCATTCAGCCAATCAGAGACATTTTTTTAGCTTTTCCAACCAATAAGAGATCACTTCTAGCTTTTCCAGCCAATCAGAGATCACTATGAGCTCTTCCAGCTAATCGGAGATCACTTCTAGCTCTTCCAGCCAATAAGAGATCACTCTGTATTCCACAGAGATTAATCAGGTAACAGATAGATGGATATATTAAAAGAAATCACTTACCAAGTAGTGATTCTGGCAGAAGACACTACAAAATCACACAAAATTGGTTTATTCAGTTTAGTTTCATTTCATATTTATTGGATCTAGACGGGGAAATCTGAAATGTTATGGTAGTTTTTCATTGCCTTTGTTTCTACTAGTAGAAGATGAAGCTAGATGAGTTTGAACCATCAAACCTGTGTATAAACGAGAGGTAAACTGATCCAGTCATATCCGTACAGTCTCATACACTGAGACCGAAGCGTGTTCAGCTCCTACCAGGAGGGAAAAAAAATTCATTCATTAATTAATAATTATATTAGATAATTAAAGTTGTATTATATTACTATTAAAATTAAATACAATTATTAATATAATATTAATATTAATATAATATTGTTATGAAGCGGACAGGAGACAGAGGTAAGGAAACGTTAGGGTGTTTATTGAATGACAACAAGGAGCACATGAAGGATAGCCAGGAGGATCAGGAATGATGTTGGGGTCTTTTCCTCCGTGGCTGGGTAACAGGAATACACGAGGATGGACAGCACACACCAGATACAGCTGACAGAGGATGACACAGACTTGGAAGGACTGGAAGACAGGACGATTCGGGAGGACCAGGAAGACTAGGAGGAATACAAAGAGAACAGGTAAGTAAATCGTTTGTTTAGCTGAGGATGACTACGCTGAGTGGTCGCTCAGTTGTCCGCTTTCGTCGAGACGAGCCCGGACAATGAGCGACTGGAGTGCTGTGCTTTTATCTGGTGCTCGTGAATGTGATGCAGCTGTGTGCTCATTAGAAGTCAGGTGATGGTGATCTTCGTGAGTGGGGGTCGTGAGAGCCTGACCAATCCATGACAGTACCCCCCTCCCCAGGGCCCGCTCCTGAGGGCCGACACCTCCGACGCCGTGGTGGTCTCCCTCTGCCTCTAGGCGCTGGGAACTCAGGGTGGCTCTCATGAAACTCCACCATGAGACTAGGATCGAGAATATCAGCTCTGGGAACCCATGTCCTTTCTTCGGGGCCGTACCCTTCCCAGTCCACCAGGTACTCCAACTGGCCACCACGACGTCGGGAACGCAAGATCTCCTTCACTGCGTAGACGGCTCCTTCTTCTAGGAGCAGTGGAGGAGGGGGTTCCTCTTCGTGGTCAGGCTCTGTGGAGGGAAGAACAGGATCGTGATAGGGTTTCAGGAGTGATACGTGGAATGTAGGGTGAATACGGTAGTGAGAGGGTAATTGTAGTTTGTAGGTGACGGGGTTAACCTGTTCCACGATGGTGAAGGGACCAACAAATCGGGGACTTAACTTGCGAGAGGGCAGTCGCATGCGTATGTCCCGGGTGGATAGCCACACCTTTTGTCCGGGTGTGTATCTGGGTTCTTCAGACCTTCTTCTATCGGCGGTTACCTTGCTTCGACGGACTGCCCTCTGCAGATGTTGATGAGCCTCGTCCCAGACTCTCTCGCTCTCCCGGAACCAGTGATCCACTGCGGGGACATCAGATGGTTCGCCATCCCAGGGAAAGAGCGGTGGTTGGAAGCCCAGGACGCACTGGAATGGCGTGAGTCCGGTGGAGGGTTGCCGCAGTGAATTTTGGGCATATTCTGCCCAGCCCAAATACTGGCTCCAGGAGCTCTGGTGACCACTGCAGAAGGTCCTCAGGAACCGTCCCACCTCCTGAATCTTCCTCTCTGTCTGCCCGTTGGTTTGGGGATGATATCCAGAAGAGAGGCTGACGGCCACACCTAGGAGCTTGAAGAAGGCTTTCCATAGACGTGAGATGAACTGTGGACCTCTGTCCGACACAATATCTTCTGGAATACCAAATGACCTGAAGACTTGATTAAAGATATTGTCGGCTGTTTCAAAGGCTGTGGGAAGACCTTTCAGAGGGATTAGTTTGACAAACTTTGAGAATCTATCTACTATGACTAGAATACAGGTATTACCTTCTGACGAAGGGAGATCAGTGATAAAGTCCACTCCTAGGTGTGACCAGGGACGGTTCGGAATCGGCAAGGGATGGAGCTTTCCAGCGGGTAGATGACGTGGGCTCTTGGATTGGGCACAGTCCTTACAGCCCTGAACATATTGCCTCACATCCCTTGCCATGTTTGGCCACCAGAATCGTTGGGATACTAGCGAGAGAGTATTGTTGATCCCTGGATGTCCAGTGCCTAGCGAGGTATGTAAGGAGTGGATCAGATCTACCCGGTGTTCAGGTGGTATGAACTGCCGATGAGGAGGGCATCCCGGCGGAGCAGGGGCTTCCGGAGTGGCAACGACTGGAGGAGCGTTCCAGGTGATCGGACAAATGGAGATGTGTTCGGGAAGAATCTTCGTTGGGAGTTCTTCATGATCGTGATGCTCGTGTAAACGAGAGAGAGCGTCTGCTCTTAGATTCTTGGGTCCTGGACGATAGGAAATGGAGAAATCAAAACGTGAGAAGAAAAGTGACCATCTGGCTTGACGTGGACATAGTCTCTTGGCCTCTTTGATATATTGGAGGTTTTTGTGATCTGTGATCACCTGGAACGGATGTTTGGCTCCCTCCAACCAGTGACGCCACTCCTCCAAGGCTAGCTTGATTGCTAGCAGCTCCCTGTCTCCTATGCTGTAATTCTGCTCCGCCGGGCTCAACTTCCGAGAGAAATAGGCACAGGGATGCAGTCGGGGCGGTGTATCATGATGTTGAGATAATACTGCCCCGACGCCGGTGGTGGATGCGTCCACTTCCACCACGAAAGGAAGATTTGGGTCAGGATGAGTCAGGAGTGGGGCCCTTGTGAACTCCTTCTTAAGAAGGCGGAAGGCTGCGGCTGCTTCTTTGGTCCACTCCAGTCCTTTGGGTTTACCCTTGAGGAGATTAGTGAGAGGTGATGTAATCCTGCTGTAGTCCTTGATAAACCGTCTATAAAAGTTAGCAAACCCAAGAAACCTCTGGAGCTCCTTAATGGAAGTGGGTTCTGACCAGGATAGAACAGCCTCAATTTTCTTCCCATCCATACGTATACCGGTTTGATCAATGATGTATCCCAAGAAATGAATCGACTTCTGGTGGAATGAGCATTTCTCCGCTTTGAGGTAGAGGTGATGTTCTCTCAATGTGTGTAGGACCTCCGCAACGTGTTGGCGATGTTCGGCCTCACTCCGGGAGTAAATGAGGATGTCATCTATGTACACTATTACAAAGTGGTGAAGAAACTCCCGGAGGACTTCATGAATGAAGTTTTGGAATACGGAGGGGGCGTTGACCAGACCGTAAGGCATGACCTCATATTCATAGTGGCCAGTAGGGGTCACGAATGCTGTCTTCCATTGGTCCCCCTCACGTATTCTTATCAGATTATACGCGCTGCGGAGGTCCAATTTAGTGAAGACTTTAGCTTCTCGGAGCTGTTCCAAAGCGGCTGGTACCAGAGGAAGGGGATATCGGTATTTTACTGTACCGTTATTTAGGACCCTGTAGTCGATGCATGGACGCAGCCCTCCGTCCTTCTTGGCCACAAAGAAGAAGCTTGAGGCGGCTGGTGATTTTGAGTGACGTATGTACCCCTGACTCAGAGCCTCCCTTATGTAATCTTCCATTGCCTGATTCTCTGGAAGCGAGAGCGGGTAGATCCTACCTCTTGGCAACTGGGCATCTGGAACTAGGTCGATCGCGCAGTCCCATGGCCGATGCGGCGGTAGCTGGGAAGCTCTCTTGGGGCAGAAGACATCATGAAAGGAGCTGTACTCCTTAGGAATGTGGATAGACTGCTTCTCAGGAGGGCTCTCGACCGATGTTGCAAACAAAGAAATGGGGTTCCGACCTTGAAGAGGGAGATTTGGAAAACAGGTAGGTGTACATCCAGATCCCCATTTCTTTATCTCTCCTGTGCCCCAAGAGATGATGGGATCGTGCTTCACCAGCCACGGGCGCCCTAGAATGATGTCCATATTTGCACCCTCCAGAACCAGAAATTGAATCCTCTCTTGATGTAACAGCCCCACTTGAAGAAGGATGTCTTCGCATTGTCGATGGATACGGGTCGAAGATCGAGTGCACTGGGTTATCGGTTGTATCTGGTATATATGCGAGGACGCCTCAGTACGGAGGTGGAGTTGACGACAGAGGGATTGGGAGATGAAGTTCCCTGCTGACCCGGAGTCGATGAGGGCTGTGACAAGGAGAGAAATAGAGGCAGTAGTTATTTGTACGGTGGTAGTAAGTGGTTTACATTGTTCAATATTCGTACTGAATACACTCACTGAAGTCCGAATGGGACGAAGGGGACACTCCATACGGGTGTGTCCACTGACACCGCAGTATAGACACAGACCCCGGGTCAGCCTCCTCTGTCGTTCCGCTGATGTCAGTCTTCCAGACTCTATTATCATGGGTTCTGGTTCTGGAGAGGCTGTTGACTCAGGCGATTGGAGGAGTGCAGACGAGGGGGTGATGGTGTCCTGTTGATAGGAACGGAGACGATCGGAACATCGGAGAGAATGTTGGATGAATCTCTCCAGACCCATTGTATCATCTAATGTGGCCAGCTGGATTCGGAGAGTGGGTTCCAAGCCGAGCCGGTACGTGGTCAACAACGATCTCTCATTCCATCCACTTGCAGCTGCTAGAGTGCGAAACCGGAGAGCATATTCCTGTGTAGATAGAGTACCTTGCTTTAGATGATACAGCTGCTCTCCAGCGGCTACTTCCCCATCAGAACGTCCAAACACCTCTTTGAAATACTCCGTGAAGGTAGTGATGGAATTCATGACCGGCCCGGCTTGGTTCCAGATCGTCTCAGCCCATTTAAGTGCAGGTCCAGAGAGTAGTGATACGATGTAGGCGATCTTTGACTTATCTGTGGGATATAGAGAAGGTTGCATTTCGAATATGAGGGAACATTGTAACAGAAAACCATTGCACTCCCCCGCTCCGCCTGAGTAGGGCGCTGGTCGGGCCATGGGACTGGAAGGAAGGGCCGAAGAAGAAACTGTGGAGGCGGAAGTGCTCGGTGCTGGTGGTGCGTTGGAAAGTGGAGCTGGTGGCTGTAGAATCCGCTTCAACTGGTCCACCAGCTCTTGAAAGTGATCGAGGGTGCTCATGTTGTCGTCGTTATGGGTCCGGGCTTCTGTTATGAAGCGGACAGGAGACAGAGGTAAGGAAACGTTAGGGTGTTTATTGAATGACAACAAGGAGCACATGAAGGATAGCCAGGAGGATCAGGAATGATGTTGGGGTCTTTTCCTCCGTGGCTGGGTAACAGGAATACACGAGGATGGACAGCACACACCAGATACAGCTGACAGAGGATGACACAGACTTGGAAGGACTGGAAGACAGGACGATTCGGGAGGACCAGGAAGACTAGGAGGAATACAAAGAGAACAGGTAAGTAAATCGTTTGTTTAGCTGAGGATGACTACGCTGAGTGGTCGCTCAGTTGTCCGCTTTCGTCGAGACGAGCCCGGACAATGAGCGACTGGAGTGCTGTGCTTTTATCTGGTGCTCGTGAATGTGATGCAGCTGTGTGCTCATTAGAAGTCAGGTGATGGTGATCTTCGTGAGTGGGGGTCGTGAGAGCCTGACCAATCCATGACAAATATATTATAAATTCAAGTTATAATAGTAATTTAAAATAAATTGATAATAATAATATATTAATGTAATAATACTAATAAATAATAGCATGAATTGTATATTATAATAAAGTGTGACCTAAATTACTAATTATAACTGGTTAATATTCTAAAAAAATCAAATATTTGGGCACACTTTATTTTAATTTACAATTTACGCTAATAACAAACCACAAACTAAGACTATTAACTCAATAAACTACTAATTAGCTGCTTATTATTAGTTAGTATGCTAGTAGTTGGGTTTAAGTATTGGCTAGGATTAGGTAAAATAAGATCACTTTATAAGTGCTAATGAAAAATTCATATCTTAATCATAGGCAGGCAATAATTCAGTAGCTAATATAAGGATTGTTCCCTATACTTAAGTGTTACTAAATATTTATTAAAAAATTGGGTAACACTTTCGTTTAGATCACCATTCATGATATTATCTAGCTTATTACCTGCCTATTATTAAGATATGAACTGTTCATTAGTAGTTATAACATATGATCTTATTTTGCATCCCTAATCCTAGCCAATACCTAAACCTAAAGTCAACCTAACTGTTAATAAACAGTTAATTAGTAGTTTATTAAGCTAGTAATATTAGTTGATGGTTTGTCAACAGTGTGAACTAACCTAAAATATTACCAAAAATATAATGTCCTGCAACCTGTGCATGAATTTTCTTACAAAACCGTGATATTTATGACACAAATATACATTTGTCATAATCTGTAGACGTACGTTGAGGATGGCGGTCATTGCGACGTCGTTATTGATTCGTCCTTCAGATCGAGCTCTCATGGCCAGACTGACAAACCACATGCAGGGAACCCAGAACTTATTATGAGGAGAGGGAAGCTCCTGCAGCTGCCTCAGCTCCTCGGCCGTCATCAGACCTGAGGGAGAGTTAAAAACACTTCACACTGTTTTAGAGCACACTAGCTAATAAACATCCAACCCAGGCTCATTCTGATAACGTACCTCTATATACATTTCTGGAGAGCGCCAAATACGTCCAACCCAGGCTCATTCTGAAAACGTACCTCTATATACATTTCTGGAGAGCGCCAAATACGACCAATATAGGCTCATTCTGAAAACGTAGCCGTACACACATTTCTGGAGAACGCGAATTATGTAGCCAGGCTGCATTTCATTTTTTAAACGAATGCTCTGGTTCTGTATGAAGCCGTTCCTTTTCGCGCTAACCAGCTCACCACTTTCCTCCATATGGACAGCTGTCCTGCTGTAACTAGTTTGTCCCGTTAGCTCGCCATGTACGTTGGTGGACTTAAGACAGAGAGGAGTTGACCAGGACGACGGGGTGTGAGTTCGGTGAAGAACGGTTCCAGAAAGCAGGTAGGACAAAAAACAGAATTCAAAGAATAAAATAAACAAGTAAATAACAGGGTGAGAATGTGGTAAAATCTGAAAACGTGGTAAAAATTAGACGAGGGCTTTTCTTTTTCCGGATTCCTCTTGAAAACTGTTGGTTAGGTTTAGGGAAGTGGGTAGGCGGGTCAATCAATGAAATTAGTTGAGTTTAGGGAAGGAGGAGAGTGGGTTAGTCAATCGGTCAGTCAGTGAGGCACTCAGTCAGTTAACAGCGGCATGTGGTGGGTTTACATGAGAACAGCAGGCGCGAATGGCACTCGCGAGAGAAATTTGAGATCTCAAAAAGCAGACACGGCAGCCTCTAGTGGATTCATGAAAACAAAAACTGAAGAACAACGTACCTCCTGGGACGTATTTCGCGGTCTCCAGAAATGTATATAGAGGTACGTTTTCAGAATGAGGCTGGGTTGAATACGTCCCAGGAGGTATGTTTTTTATTGCAGTTTTTGTTTTGCGAATCCACCAGAAGCTGCTGTGTACGAAATCTCAAATTTCTCTAGCAAGTTCCATTGACACCTGCTGTTCTCGCATAAATCCACCAGAGGCCGCTGGCGACTGACTGAATGACTCACTGACTGATCGACTGACCCACCCTCCTCCTTCCCTAAACCCAGCCAATAGTGTTTTCAAAAGCACTGCAAAAGCAACTTGCAGTTTTAAAAAGCAATCCAGAAAAAGAAGTTCTCGCCTGATTTTTACCATGTTTTACCACATTCTCACCCTGTTATTTACTTGTTTATATTATTTTTTGGCTTCTGTTTTTGTTTTACCTACTTTCTGGAACCGTTTTTTCGCCGGACTCGAACCCCGTCGTCATGATCTACTCCTCTCTGAAACTCAAGTCTGCCAACGTACAGCCACTGGGCAAACTGGTAGCAGTAGAAAAGCCGACCAGATGGAGGTAAGCAGTCAGCTTTTAAGCACGACAAGGAACGTCGTCATACCATCCCCCCCCCCCCCCCCCCCCCCCGTAGCGTTCGTTTTAAAGATGAAATGCAGCCATATGTACTTCTGTCTACATAATTCGTGTTCTCCAGAAATGTATATAGAGCTACGTTTTCAAAATGAGCCTACATTGCAACTATCTTTAAAACTAACAGACTAAAACTAACATCTATTATTTTAATTTCACGGGACCTTTGACAGACTGTCACGTTTTTGGGTCCCCTTGAAACATTTCCGTTGTGTTCTGTGCTATTTGCATGTGTTGTGAGAAAATGAAGGCATTTTCTTAATTTGTTTGCAATGTGAGAATTTGCAACACTTATACTGTTAAACAGATGAAGATCTTTTTTTAAAGGTGCTGTATGTACCTTTTTGACTTTTCTAATGCATTAAAATACCATAATATGTTTGCAGATATTTAAGAAACATTCTTGTTTATTTCAATCATTCAGAAAAGCTCTCTAAGCATGCGCTCGTGACAGAAATGCAACCTTTGGTGGACAGTAGCTTTCCACATGAGGTTATTAAGTAGCAAATAATATAAATATTAAGAATGTAAACATTAGGTGAGCAGGTTTCATTGTAACCCCGTGTCCCAACAACACGCTATGTGACGAGATTTGCAGTGATGAGCAATTTGGCTGTTTGCACCAGACGAAAGATGACAGAAGTTTAAATACAGCCATTCAGAAGCACAGAATAGTGCACTCACTGCACTCCAATAAGGTTTATAATCTAATTAATACATATTAAACCTGTTTAACATTATTAAATGTAGATGCTGAATCACTGATATGTGTTGGTTTTGAGTTACAGTTCTGAAGTTCATTTTAAAACGTTTTATTTTATTTTCCAGATCTGAGGTGAACTATCTGCTGCTGCTTTCAGTATATGGCAATACATGTCATGTAAAATGGCATTCAAACTGACATTATTAGCCTTTAAAACTGAATAAAGCACATGAGGTTTCTGATATATCAATTTGAGGTGTTGGTTAGGACGAAAACTCCTTTTAATATGGATTATATTCCTTCTATTCGGGTGCCACTGCTTTAACTTAGAACACAATTGAAATCAACTTTACGCTCTATTGTCAGACTCGCTCAATCTGGCAACCTGCGCTTGCATTTATTTTGATCCAGGAGTGCAATACCTAGTGTAACGACCTGCATACGGAGCAATATGCATAGCCCTCATAATTAACAAAGTTTGCAAGGATGATTTTCCCTCAGTAGTAGTTTATTGTCCAGAAAATAAGTATACTGTCCTTTACAAACGAAATGCACAGGGTTACTGAAGAAAATAAAACAAACGGAGCAACAGAGTACATTACCCTCACATACATGCAGGGGCTCGTGTCTAATGCAACCATAGCAACAACATAAAAAAAGGGTGCGTGCTCTTAAAGGGGCCATACACCTTACTCGTTACACTAGTTCAGGGGTCACCAATCTTGGTCCAGGTGGGATGGTGTCCCTGCAGGGTTTAGCTCCAACTTGCCTCAACACAGCTGCCTGGGTGTTTCAAATATACCTAGTATTGCCTTGATTAGCTTGTTCAGGTGTGTTTGATTAGGGTTGGAGCTAAAATCTGCAGGACACCGGCCCTCCAGGAACAAGTTTGGTGACCCCTGCACTAGCTCAAGCACTGGGTGTCAAACTTACATACTGCACCTTTCTTTTGCTGGTGTTTTTTGTAATTGCATGTGTTTTCTTAAATCGCAGCCTATTAAGCTCTCTCTTTAAAAAATTAAAAACTAATATTTGAGCCCAGTGTTAGCACTGTTTTTGTTGTGATTACACCATTTTGACCAGGCGGTGAATTTGAGTGTACTTTTCTGCCACCCTACCAATTCACTTTTATTTGAATATGAAAAGAAACGGTGGAGTTTTATGTTATTATGTTGTTTGGCCAAATTATGTCAGGATTTTCATGTTTGCGTGAACTACTTTTAAAACTCTTGCTAAAGCTCTTGGGAATCTGAAATAATTCCTTCCTGTTTCCTCTTTGAGTGTAAATCCCAGACACCAGAGGGTACTGGAACAAACCTTGGCTTTAATCACTATTCTAGGACACATTTCTTGGCCTGAATTTGACACTTTCTAGGCTACAGTTCATTGACATTTATTCATTTAGCAGTGACTTACAAGTAAGGATGAAAGAAGCACTTCAAATCAACCGAGAGTAGCAGTATATAAATGCTATGACAGACAAGTCTATGTCTTTGTTTGAAAAATAGTGTTTCGAGCACACACTGTAAAAAAATATAGTTTCCGTATTCACAAGTGTTTTTTGTTTATTTACGGTTGTGAATTGCATTATGGGATGTTGGCCTCGGCTCTGTCCACTTTTGATGCTGAAACTTCAACTCCAAGTGACTTTATTGACATTTGAATAGTTTGAAATAATATAATGTATAAGAAATACTATATATAGAGGAATACGTCTGTAAAATAAAAGAAAATGTGCTGGTAGTTTTTATATATATATGACTTTATATTATATATAGATATCTATTTTATCAATATAGCACTTTCAACTATTAAAAATGTTTATAAATCGCTTTTTACAATTTGTCAAGGTCAAAAGTTGTTGAAAGAAAGATCATAATGCAATGCAAATCAAAGGATAATGCAAATCAAAGGATAAAACAAATGGGAAAACTGCTCATTTCCATGTATGTTTTTAATATTGCAGGTGAGCAATATAAAAATGGTATATTGTATTTATATTGCTCAGAGCATACTCAGAGTTGCACAATGTTTTCAACAAGAATGAGGTACATAACATTAGGTAGATATGAAAAAAATTGATTGAAAAGAAAAGGAGAATAGAGACGGTCTAATTGCACATATTTCTGTAATGTTTCAGTGTGCTGTTAGCCCACATTTAATTTATTTGTTTTATTTAATGTATAGGCGTTTTGCTTGGCAACTTATTACAGCTGAAATGTATTTTACATTCTACGCTTCATTTGAAGGATTATGCCTAGGCCTAGTTGCAGTTATTATTGTCCGTAAGCAGTGTTTTGTTTTTTTATTCAATGTTTAATTTTAAGGCTCGTCCTTAATTTTCCAGTCGCGCTCCAGCAAGATTCTGTCCTGTTCCTGCACACAGAAAATATATTTTATTTTCTCCTGCTGCCTCCAGCAGAATTAAATATTGGTCCCAATCCCACCCGCAAAAGCCCACAGGTAAACATATAAGTATTATTTTTAAGTATAAGTATTATTCTAACTGCTTCTTCTGCTACTCTGATATTTTTTCACAATGCTTCTCCTTTGAATATAAATAAAAAATGAAACAGAAAATAAATATATTTCATTTATTTGAGTTTAATTAAATTGAACATCGTTACTATTTCTACAGTCAAAACAGCCTATAGTTGTCATGTATTTGCCTATACATCAAAGGTGATAACCCCGAAAAAATTATTATTAAAAAAAAAAACAGCCTATAGTTCCAACCATGAACCAGGCGAATATTAGCTTCCGATTTTGCCCCTGTAAATTGTTTTTATTTTATTTTTTCAGAATCAGAAAGAGCTTTATTGCCAGGTATGTTCACACATATGAGGAATTTGTTTTGGTGACAGAGCTTCTACAGTGCAACAGGATTACAGAGACAGGACAATAAACAGATAATAAATATATTTAAAAAAAATACAAGTAAGTAGTGAGTGCAAATATACAGATTGACAAGTGTATGTACGTGTTTATTAGTATATACAACGTTATATGTGCAGCTGTTATGTGCAAATTGGCATGTAAAGTGTGTTGTTAAATAAGTGTATGTGTGTATAAAAGTGTATGGCAAGTAGTGATGTTGGTTCCACAATTATTATCATCAAGTGTTCATGAGATGGATTGCCTGAGGGAAGAAACTGTTTCTGTGTCGGGCTGTTCTGGTGCGCAGTGCTCTGCAGCGTCGACCAGAAGGTAAAAGTTCAGAGGCAGTGTGCTGGGTGTGAGGGGTCCAGAGTGATTTTGGCAGCCCTTCTGCTCGCTCTGGATAGGTACAGTTCTTGGGGAGTAGGAAGGGTTGTACCAGTGATTCGCTCAGCAGTCCGAACTATTCGACGTAGTCTTTGGAGATCGTATTAGTAGCTGAGCTAAACCAGACAGTTATTGATGTGCAGATGACTGATTCAATGATGGAGGTGTAGAACTGTTACTTTTTTCTTGTTACTTTTGTAAAGTAGATTAATAACAGTATTTGTTTTTAGTAAATTCATTTTAAGATATTTCTATTTTACCACCCGCACCCACATACATCCATCAAATCTTATCCCACACTTGCTGTGTTGGGTCCCGCAGTACTCCTGTGGGAGTGCAGGTCTTTACCTTGGAGTTGACTGTGTTTGTAGTTTTTTTCAACAATATTTCTTTTCAGTTTGCTGTATATTTGTTGTTTACTTAGATATTTCACAAATATTTAAACTAATAAATAGCTAAGGAAAAGATTCTTTTGTTTAAACAGGTGGTTTGTCAAGCCCACTCACCTACGCAGAGCACACTCAGAATTGCACAATGTTTTCAAGAATAAGCGGTGCATGGGAACAGTCGAGTTTTACCTGCTTGAACCAAGTGGCTCATGGTTGGGAATCTCTTGTAGACGGCCGTGCTGACGGAGCGGTAGATGAGGATGCCGGACAGGTTTGCGTAGCGCATTAAACTCCTGCGGACGAGTCTGGCTCCTTCATCTGCGCCCCGCACATGTCCACTGACCAGAGCTGACAGACGGTCTGGCCACGGGACACTCTCGAACTGACCCCACCAGCGGGACACCACCAGAGTCACATAGAAACCTGCAGGAGACGTTCATCATCTTAAGAGATCCACACGTTTTACTCCTAATAGAAAACGATAAGTGGCATTTACCCAATACAAATGACACAGGAATGAGCTGAGCGTACTGATCACAGTACAGTGAGAGCTTCTCAAACATCCTGCGCTGCTCTTCAGTCAGTATACACCTGTCAATCAAAGAATGAACTCTTAAAGGGACAGTAACACTTTAATTATTCAACACCGCTGTAAATATAGAGGCAGAGATAAAGATAAAGATCTGTTGCTGATTTTACTAAATGTGCAACATTTAAAGGGACAGTGCACATCAAATTTTTTTATTTCCTCACCATTTACTCACACTAAAGGGTTTCTTCTGTCGAGCACAAAATAAGATATTCTGTAGAATGTTGGGGAAAATCAGCCATTGACATCAATATTAGGAACAAAAATTATGGAAGTCAGTGGCTGCTTTGTCCATCATTCTTCAGAATATCTTCTTTTGTGTTCAACAGAAGAAAGAAACTGATCCAGGTTCGGAACAAGCCGGGGATGAGAAAATGATTGCAGAATTTTTTGGGTGAACTATCCCTTTAATTATTCAATACTGTTATATATAAAGATGCATATTCACTGCTGGTTTGGGCCTATACATTTTACACCAAAAATAAACCCTGAGGAAGGTTCTGTCTATATCTTACTGAAAATATGGATTGAAATAACCCAGCATTTATTTAGTGTGCATGGAAAGCAAAGGTTTAATTCTGTTAAATTCTTTTTATTAACTTGAAAATTACTACAAAATAGTACGTCCATATATATTGTTTTGTAAATGCATGTGGTTAAAAATACCATGGTGGTACCATAATATTCTTGAATGTAACAAGCCTAAAAGCATGCTGTTTTTTGTTGATAAGTAATTCAGTACTTATTAAACTAAAAATGATGTTTAACAGAGCAAGGAATGAAGTATTTCCTATTATATATGTGTGTGTGTGTGTGTGTGTGTGTGTGTGTGTGCGTGTGTGTATTATATGTTTGTGTATTTAATTATTTTTTATTATTATTATTATTTAAACATTTACAAACTGCTTTCAACGGCCATGTGGCGGCGCAGTGGGTAGCACTGTCGCCTCACACCAAGTTCGAGCCTCGGCTGGGTCAGTTGGCATTTCTGTGTGGAGTTTGCATGTTGGGATGGTTTTCCTCCGAGTGCTCCAGTTTCCCCCACAATTCCACAGACATGCACTACGTGAATTGGGTAAGCTAAATTGTCCGTAGTGTATGTGTGTGAATGAGTGTGTATGGATGTTTCCCGGTGATGGGTAGCGGCTGCAAGGGCATCTGCTGCGTAAAACATATGCATTCCTTCACAAAAAAAGTACATACTTTTAGGGTGTAGTATAAGTATGCGAATTGGGACGCAGCACTAGTTAAGCCTTTAAAATGTACTTTAAGATGAATACTAGTATGCTGAAAAATAACTAGTAAAATATTATGTTCTGTCATCACGGCAAAGACAAAAGATCTCTCTGTTAAACAGCACCTGGGAAATATTTGATAAAGAACTTAAATTTCACAGGTGGGTGAATAATTTTGTCTTCAACTGTATGTATGTGTGTATATATATATATATATATATATATATATATATATATATATATATATATATATATATATATATATATATATATAAATATATATATATATATATATATATATATATATATATATATATATATATATATATATATGTGTGTGTATATCTCAAAGCACCAGTCTGATGCCATGACTTTACATCAATAGTACATCAATATAAGTGAACGGAGCAGGTGAGTATTGAGCGTTTACCTGTACGTGATGCTGATAATGCAGTACATCACAGTGAAGATCAGCAGCTCTCGATACAGCAGTTTATAAATGCTTCCTTTCCAGCGCAGAAGAAGACGATAAAAGGTGCCCAGACGTGCATCTGCCACCCGCCGCGAGTACGTCACCGTCATCACTGCCCCTTCTGGACAGGACCAGGAAAATCACAGTCTTGTCCCACCTGCCAACAGGAAACAAATACTAGAGTCATTTATAGTAAATATTTCAACCATACTTGATTCTTAGTCTCATCAGGGGTCGCCACAGCAGAATGAACCGCCAACTATTCCAGCATGTGTTTCACACAGCGGATGCCCTTCCAGCCGCAACCCAGTACTGGGAAACACACTCATTCACACATCAAGTCACACACTACAGCCAATTTAATTCATCAATTCCCCTTTAGCACATGTGTTTGGACTGTGGGGGAAACCGGAGCACCCAGAGGAAACCCACACCAACATGAGGAGAACATGCAAACTCCACACAGAAATGCCAACTGGCCCAGCTGGGACTCGAACCAGCGACCTTCTTGCTGTGAGGCCACAGTGCTAACTATTGAGCCACCATGCCGTCCATGCTAGTAAGTAGAATAATAAAAATAATGCTGAGAAAAATAATGTGTTTATATTAGAAGTACAAGCATAAATTGTTCTTAAAATGACAATAATTTCACTCATCGCAATCATTTTGATGACAATATGTTGCACAACAAAAATTACTTATATTTCACTACACTGATTGCGGTTGCTAAACTCAAGCTAGTTTCCATCAACCAACTTTTATATGCATTTTGGATTATGGCATAAAAACATGCTTGATGGAAACGCCAAGATGCGCAGCAATTTTAAAAATGTGCATTAAAACGCCTAACCCTAATCATTACTAGATTAAATTATTGATTCATTATTTTATTCAACACAACTATTTTAATAAATACTTATTAGACAAAAATCATCATTAAATTATTTTATCAAATCATTATCATTATTACAGATTTATTAGAATTTAAAATAGGGGTGGGCGGTACACCGGTGTCATAGTCATCACCGCTGTGACATTGCGCCACGACATGGAATTTCTAATACCGTCAATACCGTAATAAATCAATTATGCACCTTAAACGGCTGCATTTACATCAATAATAGCTAATTCTAAATAATAAAACATTAAATTTTCTTCAAACGTTCAGTTGTGCTCTGAATACATGTCCTTATACTACAGGGCTCGAAATTGCAACCATTTTGGTCGCATGAGTGCCCGAAATGTAATCTATGCGCCCTCATAATATATCTGGGAGCATTTGTGCGACTGAATATGAAGGTTGTAGTGCAATCTGATTTGATTTTCTCTAAAAACTTGCTGAATCGCTCTACCCTGCTGCTGTATTGGTTCATATTAGCTGTCAATCACTCAACGCTTGTCAGATAACAGGGAGCTTTTGTTACTGCAGGAAATGCAAACGGCTGAAGAGTGAAAAGTGCACAGGTTTGCAAACCTCA
>NC_079459.1:33895287-33952787 GCF_903798145.1 Danio aesculapii | reverse complement strand
CACAACATTACATGACATGACATAAAAACAGCATAAAATGACATGACATAACAACATAACAGCATAGCATGACATGACATAAAAAAAGCATAAAATGACATGACAACAATATACCACAAAATTACATAGCACGACATTACATGACATGTCAAAAGCAGCATAAAATGACATGACATGACATAACAATAACACAACATAACATAAGATGACATTACTTGACATGACAAAAAACAGCATAAAATGACATCACATACCATGGCTTGACATGACATAAAAAACTGAATAAAATTACATGACATTACATGACATAATGCAGCAAAACCCATTACATGGCATGACATAACAACAGCATAAAATGACGTCCTGACAGAACAATATTACACAACATAACATGACATGACATAAAAACAGCATAAAATGATGACATGACATAGCAATATAACACAACATAACATGACATGACATAAAAAACAGCATAAAATGATGACATGACATAACAATATAACACAACATAACATGACATGACATAAAAACAGCATAAAATGATGACATGACATAGCAATATAACACAACATAACAACATAACATGACATGACATAAAAAACAGCATAAAATGATGACATGACATAACAATATAACACAACATAAGATGACATTAAATGACATAACAACATAATTCAACAACAAACAATATTACATGACATGAACAGCATAAAGTGACATGACATAACAACAATATAACACAACATAACATGACATAACATGATATAAATAACAGCATAAAATTACATAACAACATAGCATGACATGACATAGAAAGCAGAATAAAATTGCATGACATTACATGACATAACAACACATTTCAGCAACAAACAATATTACATGACGACATAATGAACAGCATGAAATGACATAACAACAATATAACACAACATGACATTACATGATAAAAACAGCATAAAATGACATAACAACATAGCATGACATGACAGAAAACAGAATAAAATTGCATGACATTACATGACATAACAACATAATTCAGCAACAAACAATATTACATGACATGAACAGCATAAAGTGACATGACAAAGCAACATTATAACACAACATAACATGTTATAAATACCAGCATAAAATGACATAACAACATAGCATGACATGACATAGAAAGCAGAATAAAATTGTATGACTTTACATGACATAACAACATAATTCAGCAACAAACAATATTACATGACGACATAATGAACAGAATGACATGACATAACAACAATATAACACAACATAACATAACATGACATTACATGATATAAAATCAGCATAAAATGACATAACAACATACTGTAGCATGACATGACATATAAAACAGAATAAAATTGCATTACATGATATAATATAATGGAGCAAAACACAACATGACATAAAAAACAGCATGACATGACATAACGCAACACAACATGACATAACATGACATAACATGACATGACATAAAAGGCATAAAATATATCACAATCTTAAGACTATTTCAATAAAATAAATAATAAAAAAGCAAACACAACAAAGCACATACTTACTCATTATTGTCCTTACACAGTAACATAGAACACATTTAGTTACTTTTATTTACGTGACTTAAGATTGTACTATATTACTTTTAAAAGTAACTTAACCCAACACTGCATAAGAGACACACTGATAGCAGAATAGCTCCACTGAACTAATTGTTTGTGGCACGTCGTCACGTGATTTCTGGATGCCTCCGCCGCGTCATGTGACCTGTGATTGACATCTGGACACTTTTCCTGCTCAATCTCAGAGGGGAAAAAACGCTGTTAAAACTGTCCAAAACAAAACATCACGGATTTGTAACTCGGATCCGGGACTGAGGAGATTTATTTCATCACGATTACATTTCAGCCACAGAGCTCCGTCGGATCCGGGAAACGTCAGCGGGGTTTATCGGAACTTTTGCTACTCTTTTATTTCGGGAAGTGGATCTGAAACGTTTGTAAGTTTGTTACTTGCTTGCATTGTCACGTTATTTTATTGTTGACGTCAGCAGGACGGAGCGAAGGAGCGCGGGTCGCGGGGAGTTTTGTAGCCGGGCGCGGTGAGGGTCAGGGCGGGGAGCGCACACGGGAAATACCACCACTACCGCGGAGCGCAGAGTTACATAAACCAGTTCAGACAGCTGATTATGATCGTATATCGACACAAACGCGTTAATGAATTCATCCACAGCTGTGTCAGATTATATACAGAAGTCTGTGTAGTTATATTTTCTTAATAATTGTTAAACTTATACAAGGGAATCTGTATTTGGTCGGCTGACTGATTCACCTTTTAAAAGGTCTTGTGGTTATTAGTTATGCAAATATTTCAAAATAATATTACAATTTGTTTGAAACTATATTTAATAGCCAATGATATTTAGCGTTATTTATTGATTTTAGTTCTAGTTTAATTTAGTGACTTAGTTGTTCATTTGCTATATATTGAAGGAGGAAATAATAAACCATAATAAATAATAAATCAAATAGCAACACGTAAAACCAGGGTCCTAAATATCCCAGTTCTCTTAACATTTTAGTATTTTTGTAAGACTCTTTATATCCTTGAAGGCTCTTCCACTGTCATTAAACCGTCAATCAAAGTTATCTGGTCTTTAATAATGTCCTCAAAACATTAGCTTAAAAAATGTGTTTATACGTTGTGCAGAATGTTTATAGTCAATTCTGTTATTTAAAAAAAAAACTCATTTATAGTATGCAAAACATTTTTAGACTTTGGAATCTTTCTTTTTACAGAATGATAAAATTAACTTTCATGAAAAAATACCATAGTAATTTACAGTCAGCACTAGAGTGCTTTTGAACTATAAAGTACTTGATTTGAGCTGTTGTGGTAATTCTATAGACACTATAGTAACACAACAATTATAATAACATAAACAAATTACCCAATACTGTTTCTATAGCTATAGCTAGGGCCAGACAGAATCTGCTGACATTTTTTTGCTATTTCTGCTGAGAATTTTGTAGAAATTGGTTGATGCGGAATGATTTATATTAAAAACTTCATATATGTAATAAAACAATAATACCTTTTTAAACTTTTATTTAATGTTTGTAATGCAAATCCAATTAGATCCACTTATTTGGTAAACAAGGTCTCTCATATAATATCTACTACAAGACAGAAAATATTACTGTACGAACTGTATTGTAAATAAATTACATGAACAATTTCATATTAGTCAGTAATATTACTGAAATCAATTTAAAAACGGAATAAATTGAGACAGATTTACATAAGTAAATAAATAGACTCAGTGATGGGCTAAAAATCTGTGGAAATCTGCTGAATTCTGCCTGCAGATTCTGTGTGGGCCTAGCTATAGGGTATATTATTGGGTATATAGTAGGCATGGGATGATAACCATTTTAAAGGTATACCGCGGTCAAGGTTTTAAAACCACCAAAATATTTTGTTATACTGTTCCTAAGGTATGTGTAAGATTTTTTTATTTAAATTTTTTTTGTTTGTTTGTTTGTTTTTTTAGGACAACAGTATCTCCAGCAGAAAAGATATCCAAAGATGTCATATTAAATTGTACAGAAATCTGTGTTTTATAACTAATAAAGACAGCAGAAGTTAATGATTTATTTGAATTATTCAGCCTGGCATGTTTACTGCTCCAAAATATTATACATGTTTCTCAAATATATTGTGTTCAAAGGGGAAAAAATAGTTTAGTTTACCCAGATATTTAAAAGAACTTATTTTACAGCAGTAATCACCATACCGTGAAACTGCGATATTTTTATCCAAGGTTATCATACCGTCAAGATTCTGACGGTATGATAACCTTGGATAAAAATATTACAGTTTTGCGGTATTATGATGCCTAGTAAACAGTTTCACTGTAGTAAATACTCCAGTATACTGTAATATTCATTAACAATGGTTGTAAATACTATAATATAAACAGGATAATACACTTTTCTATAGTATGGTTCAAAAACGCTATAGAATTGAATATAAACGACTATAGTATTTGTTCATGTGAGGAACTACCAGCATTTTGAGACAACAACATACACTGAAAAAAGTGTTGCTTGCAAAACTGTCGCAAACAATTTATTTGTGTTGAATTTAAACAAACAAATTAAATTGAGCAATGTTCAACTTAATTAGTTTGTTTAAATTCAGCCCAAATAAATTGTTTACAACCACTTAACGTAAAAAAATTGAGTAAATCCAAGGAATCATCTTCGAATAATTTTTTTCAGTGTATTGTCAAAATTAAATTAATGTCTGTGTTGTACTTTTTTAATTTATTGAACATTGCATAAAATACATAACGGTGTTGTTTTTTTACATGTTAGTCCATCAATTAGTCCATAAATTTCCAGATGAATACATTGTAATGCATGTTGAACACAAAAACACCCTTAAGACATAGAGAAAATAAATAAATAGATAAATAAAAATAGATAGGGACTAGACAAAAGTTATAATCTTTTTTAAATTCACCTATGAAATCTTGTGTCCTCAGGCTGGTCGACCTGGAGCCTGAGCCGAGCCCCAGATTGGGGGGTGATGATGGGGGTCAGAGGGAGAAAAAGCCCCCGGATGAGGCCGGAGCAGACAGACGAGAGGCGTACAACATGTCCCGTCTGCGCAGCTCTTCTCTGGAGATCAAGGAGAAAGGCACAGAGTTCCTCCGAGAGCAGCTGGATGCAGCACAGAAGGTAGACATCAGCTCTTGACGTTGGAAAAAAAAAGACATTGCAATATTTTATTTGTAAGTAACTGTTAATTTCTGGGTGAACTGTCCCTTTAAGAGACGTCTCCAATCAGGATTATAAAGCTCGGGACCCTCTCAAACAGTATATTAGAGAACACTTGTTATCTGATGCAGACTAACTCCCAACAATAAGCTATATGAACATTTTTATTTTATTATTATTATTTTTTGTAATGTGTACTGTGCATTTAATCACTGTTTTGGCCAGTTTGTGAGCTTATTTGCATGTAGTCTCTCTCTTCTTGTTATTTTATTTTTATTATTATTATTTCTAAAACTCATAAATGAAGTTTAACAAATGTTTTTAACCTCAAAGTAGTTTTGGACTTGTGAAAAAGTGTTAATGCGAATAATAGGAAATCTAAACGTATTTCCCTGAATAAACTCTGAAGTAACAAACATTACACCCACGTGTCAGTGCCAGTGGTGAAGTGGTTAGTGCGTGCTCATGGCGACCTGAGTTCGATTCCGCCTTGCGGTTCTATGCCAATCCTTCCCCTCTCGCTGCTCCTCATGCTTTCCTGTCAATTCTTTCTACTGTCCTAACGAATAAAGGTGAACCCCCCCCCCCCCCCCCCCCCCCCCCCCCAAAAAAAAAAAAAACATATTAAAAAAAACATTACACCCACGTGACCAATCAGCTGTCTCCATTACGCTTGCCTTGTTTACTATTGGTTGCTCTTTTTTTCTAGGATATTCATTCATTCATTCATTCATTCATTTTCCTTTGGCTTAGTTCCCTTTATTCATTAGGGGTCACCACAGCGGAATGAACCACCAACTTATTCAGCATATATTTTACACAGCGGATGCCCTTCCAGCAGCAACCAAGTACTTAGAAACATCCATACACACTCATTTACAAACACACTCATACACTACAACCAATTTAGTTTATAAAATTCACCTATAGCGCATGTGGTTGGACTGTGGGGGAAAGCGGAGCACCCGGAGGAAACCCACGCCAACACGGGGAGGACATGCAAACTCCAGACAGAAATGCCAACTGGCCTAGTCGGGACTCGAACCCACGACCTTCTTGCCGTGAGGCCAGAGTGCTAACCACTGAGCCACCGTGATGCATTAATGCACTACTTACACTATTTCTACTACAAAACGGTGTAAAATAGTGCATAAGTGTGCGATTTGGGACACACCTACAGCATTCAGTGGGCGTATATCTGAATCAGAATGTTTTGAATATATTAAAAAATGGGGCGGGGCTTTGTCAAACCATACTTGATATAAACAAAACACAATTGGATATGAATATAGGCTCTGTATATTGAAATATAACTATTTTATAAAATACAATTATAAAATAATAATAATCTGCATTTATCTACAATCCAAAATAATTAGCATCATTAATAATGTATTAAAAATATTGGATACTTTAAAAGGGGGAGAAGCTTTTCTGTTTGCCCCGCTCTGTCATGCATGAAAGAACGCATTTCAGAAGAGCGTTTAAGTTTAATTTTACACACTGCATTCTGTGTTTTCAGGAGCTGAAGCTGAAGGATGAAGAGTGTGAAAGACTGTCTCATGTCAGGAATCAACTGGAGCTGGAGCTGGAGGAACTGACTGCCAGTCTGTTTGAGGTGGGCGGGGCTAACGTGACATCATCACCGACAGTAGATTGACGCTGAACAGAGAAGACCACTGATTAATTTACAGGTTTCTCGGCAGCAGAAGTCATTATAGTTCGAGAGTAGTAAATAGGAGAGCACCACAAATACATATTTTGCATTCATATTTGCTCAGATCATAAAAGAAAAACAAAAAAAAAATGGTCACTTCTCAAAAGCGCAATTAAAGGGACAGTTCACCCAAAAATAAAAATTGTCATTATTCATTTACTATTCATTTACTCGTCCTTCTGAAACTGAGCGTCTTTCCCCTGTTGAACACAAAGGAAGATATATTGAAGTATGCTGGAAAAAAAACACTACCAAAGTATTTATTTTGTTCTTACTGTGGATGTTAATGGCTGCTTTTTCCCAGCATTCTTCAGACTATCTTCCTTTGTATTCAACAGAAGAGTTTTTGGGTGAACTGTCCCTTTAAATGTCCCGTGAAATGCTTTGAAATGTGCATTTTTATTCAGTGTTTGACGTAATCTCAACTAAAATATATGATGAGAGGGCAGGACATAGAGAAGCTCCACCCATTTATTAAAACAGCCAATAGCGTTTTGTTTTTCTCACAGCTCTGCCAGTGAGAGTGGTTGAGCTCAAGCGCATCAAATGAAAAGCAAGTGAGAAGAAGGGGGTGGGGCTTGCCAGATACTAGAGAGGATCTGATTGGCCAGAAGATTTGATTAGAAACTGAAATATGAGGTGACATGAAAAAAAACGTTGATCCATTTAGGTGGAAATGCCAAACTACAAGCTTTGGATGTTTATATCTTCTAAATTAGAATTTTGTTATTGTTCTGGTGCACACTAGATTATAAATATCCTTATAACTAACATGCTGATATTTGCATCTAGATAACCGACCTTTAATAATGTCACAGACCTGTGTGTGTGTTTATCTTTCTTTTCTAGGAGGCTCATAAGATGGTTCGAGAGGCCAACGTGAAGCAGGCAGCGGCTGAGAAACAGCTGAAGGAGGCGCAGGGAAAGGTGCTTCTCGCTCTGAACATCTCTATTCAATTCAAGCTTATTTCTATAGCGCTTTTCACAATTATTAGTGTTTCAAAGCAGCTTTACAAAAGGTGCACATTATTACATTACAATCAAAATCAGAAAAGTTATGCTTATTAGTTACTATAACTTTAATTAACTAATTTATAATGACTTTATCAGTTAAAGTTATATATACACTCACCGGCCACTTTATTAGGTACGCCTTACTAGTACCGGGTTGGACCCTATTTTGCCTTCAAAATCTCTGAGGAATATTTAAGGCACTTCTGGTCCATATTGACATGATAGCATCACACAGTTGCTGCCGATTTGTCGGCTGCACATCCATGATGCGAATCTCCCGTTCCACCACATCCCAAAGGTGCTCTATTGGATTGAGCTCTGGTGACTGTGGAGGCCATTTGAGTACAGTGAACTCATTGTCATGTTCAGGAAACCAGTCTGAGGTGTGTTATCCTGCTGGAAGTAGCCATCAGAAGATGGAGACACTGTGGTCATAAAGGGATGGTCAGCAACAATACTCAGGTAGGCTGTGGCGTTGACACAATGCTCAATTGGTACTAATGGGCCCAAAGTGTGCCAAGAAAATACCCCCCACACCATTACACCACCACCACCAGCCTGAACCGTTGATGCAAGGCAGGATGGATCCATGCTTTCATGTTGTTGACGCCAAATTCTGACCCGACCATCTGAATGTGGCAGCAGAAATGGAGACTCATCAGACCAGGCAACGTTTCTCCAATCTTCCATTGTCCAGTTTTGCTGAGCCTGTGTGAATTGTAGCCTCAGTTTCCTGTTCTTAGCTGACAGGAGTGGCACCCGGTGTGGTCTTCTGCTGCTGTAGCCCATCGGCCTCAAGGTTGGACGTGTTGTGTGTTCAGAGATGCTCTTCTGCAGACCTCGGTTGTAACGAGTGCTTATTTGAGTTACTGTTACCTTTCTATCAGCTGGAACCAGTCTGGCCATTCTCCTCTGACCTCTGGCATCAACAAGGCATTTGCGTCCACAGAACTTGTGCTCACTGGATATATTCTCTTTTTCAGACCATTCTCTGTAAACCCTAGAGATGGTTGTGCGTGAAAATCCCAGTAGATCAGCAGTTTCTGAAATACTCAGACCAGCCCGTCTGGCACCAACAACCATGCCTCGTTTAAAGTCACTTAAATCCCCTTTCTTCCCCATTCTGATGCTCGGTTTGAACTGCAGCAGATCGTCTTGACCATGTCTACATGCCTAAATGCATTGTGTTGCTGCCATGTGATTGGCTGATTGGAAATTTGCGTTAACGAGCAGTTGGACAGGTGTACCTAATAAAGTGGCCGGTGAGTGTATAAACACAGTTAACTAAGATTTTAGTTTACTAAAAAGATATGTCTCTAATCTAGTTTTGAACTAAGAGAGACGTTATCAGGAAGGTTATTCCAGAGTTTAGGAGCCATATATGAAAATGCTCGACCTCCTTTAGTGGACTTTGCTACTCTGGGTACTGCATCTCTAAAATCTGAACCTGTCTGTCGTGTTAGATCGACGTCCTGCAGGCGGAGGTCAGTGCTTTGAAGACCCTGGTGTTAACCTCTACACCCTCATCCCCGAACCGCCAGCTCCACCCGCAGCTGCTGTCGCCGGGCTCCAGTCGGGCCTCATCTCGACCCTTTGGACACACGCGCAACAAGAGCGCCAGCGGAGCCCTGCAGACGGAGCCCGCAAACCCTGAGAAAGACCCAGACCACCACGACAGAGAGGTACACATACACTCATGACTGTAGCTGAGTGAAAAAAAAAATTCTGAATGCTTAATTCTGATTGGCCAATGAACAATCTATGGCGTGCTGTTGTTTTCAGATAAATGCACAGCTGAAGTAGGTTTTGGCTGCTTCATATCACTACACTGAATGATTTCTGTTATGCCACAGCTACATTTAGAAATAAAGCAATTGACTATCTTCATGAACGGATCATTGAATCAATCATTAAAACAATTTGTTCAAAACAAAAGATCAATCTAGTGCCTGTTTTTTGTGAATCGCTCAAATGATTCATTCAAAATGGCTGATTCATTTAGAAGCAAAGCAAGTGCCTGTCTTTATGGATGGGTAATTGAACGATAAACTCAAATCATTCATTCAAAACAGCTGATTCATTCAGAAACAAAGCAACTGGCTGTCTTTATGAATGGGTAATTGAATGATAAACTCAAATGATTCATTTAAAACAGCTGATTCATTTAGAAACAAAGCAACTGGCTGCCTTTATGAATGGGTAATTGAACGATAAACTGAAATGATTCATTCAAAACAGCTGATTCATTTAGAAACAAAGCAACTGGCTGCCTTTATGAATGGGTAATTGAACGATAAACTCAAATGATTCATTTAAAACAGCTGATTGATTTAGAAACAAAGCAACTGGCTGTCTTTATGAATGGGTAAATGAACGATAAACTCAAATGATTCATTCAAAACAGCTGAGTCATTTAGACACAAAGCAACTGGCTGTCTTTATGAATGGGCAATTGAACGATAAACTCAAATGATTCATTCAAAACAGCTGATTCATTTAGAAACAAAGCAACTGGCTGTCTTTATGAATGGGTAAATGAACGATAAACTCAAATGATTCATTCAAAACAGCTGAGTCATTTAGAAACAAAGCAACTGGCTGTCTTTATGAATGGGTAAATGAACGATAAACTTAAATGATTCATTCAAAACAGCTGATTCATTTAGACACAAAGCAACTGGCTGTCTTTATGAATGGGTAATTGAACGATAAACTCAAATGATTCATTCAAAACAGCCGATTCATTTAGAAACAAAGCAACTGGCTGTCTTTATAGATGGGTCAGTGAATATTAAACTCAAATGATTCACTCAAAACAGCTGGTTCATTTGGAAACAAAGCAATTGATTCCCTTTATGAGTGGATAATTAATTTATTAATCAAAACAAATAGTTCAAAACAAAGGATTCATTTATGAAGTAGTTGAATTGTCTTTATGAATGACTCAGATGAATACAGTGACTCAGAGACTGGTTTTGATGTTTACCTGTGTAATGACAGTGTGATCAGTGTTTTCTTGCTGTTCTTCTTCTTTTTTTTCCTGCTCTGTGTTTCTCTGATGTCTGCAGCTCCTGTCTTCCTCTCTCTCACACTGTGTGTCTGATTCCTGACCTGTCTGACCTCTGCTGCCAGGGGCTTCCTGTTGCCAGGTAACTGCTTGGCAGGTCTCCATGGCAACAGGGTACCAATAGTTCCAAAAATATGCTGGAAAAAATAAGATGCATTAAAACTATTTACATTGAGAAATTGCTTTTTAGGAAGGAATATCTAAACTGTGGAGCAAATGACTGCCTTTATGAATGACTTAAATGATTCATTCAAAACAGCTGATTCATTTAGAAAAAAGCAACTGGCTGTCTTTACGAATGAGTCAGTGAATCAGAAATTCAAATGATTCATTCAAAACAGCCGATTCATTTAGCAAAAAGCAACTGGTTGTCTTTACGAATGAGTCAGTGAATCATAAATTCAAATGATTCATTCAAAACAGCTGATTCATTTAGAAACAAAGCGACTGACTGTCTTTATGAATCATAAACTGTGTGTTGATTGAATCATAAACTCAAATGATTCATTCGAAGTAATTGATTCTCTTTATGAATGGATCATTAAATTATTAATCAAAACATAGTTCAAAACAAAGGATTCATTTGGAAACAAAGCAGCTGACTGTCTTTATAATTAAGTGCTTGAATCAAATTCAAAAGACTCAAAATAGCTGATTCATTTAGAAACAAAGTAGCTGACTGTTTTTTTTTTGAGTGAGTTATTGAATCATAAATGCAAACGATTCATTCAAAACAGCTGATTCATTTAGAAACAGTGACTGGATGTCTTTATGAATGGGTTAGTGAATCATAAATTCAAATAATTCATTCAAAACAGCTGATTCATTTACAAACAATGCAACTGACTGTCTTTATAATTGCCTGATTGAATCAAACTCAAAAGACTCCTTCAAAACAGCCGATTCATTTAGAAACAAAGAAAGTGACTGCCTTTATGAATAGGACATTTAATCATAAATTCAAAGGATTCAGTTAAAACAGCGAATTAATTTAGAAACAAAGCAGCTGGCTGTTTTAATGAATGAGTCATAGAATCATAAACTCTAATGACTCCTTCAAAAGAACTGATTCATTTAGAAACAAAGCAACTAGCTGTCTTCACGAATGAGTCACTGAATCATAAATTCAAACGATTCATTCAAAACGGCTGATTCATTTAGAAACAAAGCAGCTAACTTTTATGAATGAGTCATTGAATCAAACTCAAATGATTCATTCAAAACAGCTGATTCATTTACAAAGCAAGCAACTGTCCATCTTTATGAATATAAATAATGCTTAGATTAATCTAGACTGAGTATTAATAATGTGTGTGTTGTCCAGCTGGACTCAGTGCTGTTTGCAGAGTTTCTGTCCTGGAAGGAGTGTCCGAATCTGGAGCGATCGTCTGCATTCATCAGTCGTGTCTACAGAGAGGACATCGGGCCCTGTCTGTCCTTCACCTCCGCTGAGGTCAGTGTGTGTTCACATCCGTTCACGTCTCATCACAGGCTTCTCTGACGCTCAGTTTCTGCTCTCGTCCAGCTCTCTCAGTCGGTCCAGCGCTGTGTGGAGAATAACTCTCTGACCATTGAGCCCGTCATCACATCCTCCCTGCCCACTGACAAAAACATCCTTCAAGGAGGAACAAAGTAAGTCACAGATGGACGAAAGTAACCGAATGAACTTCATGAATGACTCAAATGATTCGTTCAAAACAGCAGATTCATTTATGAATGAAGGTACTGACTTTCTTTATGAATGACTCAAATGATTCTTTCAAAACAGTTGATTCATTAAGAAGCTAAGCAAATTTATTACATCTTTAAGAATGAATCATTGAATCCTTCACTTATGATTCTTTTAAAAAAACATTCATTCAGAAAAGAAACTGCAGTCTAGATGCACAAATGTTTGTTTGGAAATATTTTTATTAGCAAAACAAGAAAAAATGTACAATATTGTGTCTAAAATGTAACACACACCACATTAACTTCTCATTTCTCGTCTTAATTTTGTGATATTGTGCTGATATTCAGATAAACAACACTTGTGTGATACATACACTCACTGGCCACTTTATTAGGTATGCCTGTCAAACTGTTCGTTAACGCAAATTTCTAATCAGCCAATCCCATGGCAGCAATTTAATGCATTTAGGCATGTAGACATGGTCAAGACGATCTGCTGCAGTTCAAACCGAGCATCAGAATGAGGATGAAAGGGTATTTAAGTGACTTTGAACGTGGCATGGTTGTTGGTGCCAGACCGGGTGGTCTGAGTATTTCAGAAACTGCTTATCTACTAGGATTTTCACGCACAACCATCTCTAGGGTTTACAGAGAATGGTCCGACAAAGAGGAAATATCCAGTGAGCGGCAGTTCTATCGATGCAAATGCCTTGTTGATGCCAGAGGAGAATGGCCAGACTGGTTTCAGCTGATAGAAAGGCAACAGTAACTCAATTAAGCACTCGTTACAACCGAGGTCTGCAGAAGAGCATCTCTGAACACACAACACATCCAACCTTGAGGCAGATGGGCTACAGCAGCAGAAGACCACACCGGGTGCCACTCCTGTCAGCAGATATCAGGTAACTGAGGCTACAATTCACACAGGCTCACCAAAATTGGACAATAGAAGATTGGAGAAACGTTGCCTGGTCTGATGAGTCTCCATTTCTGCTGCCACGTTCAGATGGTCGGGTCAGAATTTGGCGTCACAACATGAAAGCATTGATCCATGGATCAATAGTTCAGGCTGCTGGTTGTGGTATAACCTTGGCACACTTTGGGCCCATTAGTACCAATTGAGCATCGTGTCAACACCACACCCTACCTGAGTATTGTTGCTGACCATATCCATCCCTTTATGACCACAGTGTACCCATCTTCTGATGGATATTGTACTTCCAGCAGGATAATGCACCATGTCATAAAGTGCGAATCATCTCTGCAACTGTGTGATGCTTTCATGTCAATATGGAGCAAAATCTCTGAGGAATATTTCCAGTATCTTGTTGAATCTCTGCCATGAAGGATTAAGGCAGTTCTAAAGGCAAAGTGGGTGCAACCCGGTACTGGTTAGGTGTACCTAATAAAGTGGCCAATGAGTGTATATTACTGAACTGTTTTATATCTTAAGACTATATAAACATAAACCCACAGGCACATTTTCTGCTTTTCATAAATCAAGCGGTTGATGATGTTTTAATCAGACTTGCATCTTTCTTTAATTTCTGTTGATTTGGTGTTTTTTCGCAGCGGTTGCTGGACACCAATAGAAACGTAAGTCATTCATAAAAGCAAATGGGCATAAAATACTGTTTACACAAACTAACACATTATACTGTCAGTTCCTGTCTGACTAAATATTTATTTATTTATTAATTTATTTTTATATATTTATTTATTTAGTCATTTACATATTTATTTATTTATTTATTTATTTTAATGTGTTTATTTTCTTTAAATGCATGCTAAACACATTTAATATATGTTTAATATATATTATATTAAATATATTTAAATGTAATAAAATAATGTACAAATTAAAATAATATTTAATTGTTTGTTACATTTTTGCAAAAATAAATACGATTAATATTAAGTTAACATAAAAAAGTTAATATAAAAAATGTCAAATTAAAATGTCAAAATGTTTAAAAGGATAATTGTTATTTATCAATTAAACTATTATTATTCCTTATTTTATTTATTTATTTAAATGCATGCTAAATGTTTAAATATAATAAATAAATACATTTAAATGTAATAAAATAATGTACAAATTAAAATATAATTAATAGTTTATTTGTTGCATTTTTGCAAAAGTACATGATTAATATATAAATACCTTCATGTAAAGTATATATTTTATTTATTTTTTTAATTTATTTTATTTAAATGCATGCTAAACACATTTAATACATGTTTATTATATATATTATATTAAATTAATATATTTAAATAAAATAATGTACAAATTAAAATATTTAATAGCTTGTTTAAGTGTTAAATTTTTGCAAAAATAAATACACGATTAAGATGTAAAAGTAAAGATTAAAAAAAGTAAAATTAAATAAAACTATGTAAAAATAGATAATTGTTTATTTATTTATTGTTAATTAGTATTTTTATTTATTAAAATGCATGCTAAACACATTTATTAAAAATTTAAATATATTAAATCAATATTTTTTAATTATATATTAAATATATTTAATATTTAAATATTTTTAAATTATATTTAAATTTAATAAAATAATGTAGAAATTAAAATCAAATTTAATAGTTTGTTACATTTTTGCGAAAATAATTACATGAATAATAATATATGAAAGTAAAGATAAAAATGTCAAATTAAATAAAATGTCAAAATGTAAAAGGATAATTGTTTTTATTTATTTATTTATTTATTTATTATTATTATTATAAATTTTTTATTTTACAACTTTAATAAAACGTCATGTAAATGTAAAAAAAACTGTTTACTGATTATTCTTGTTAATTAAATCATCATCATTAACACCTTATTGTAAATAATATTTGTAGTTTTTAATTCATATTTTCCGTCCTCAGCTTTCCGCTTTTAACGTGTTTGTATTGAAACAGATGAGAGTTAAGAGCAGGTTTTAAGTGTTTGTTTTGCCTGAGCGTGCTTGAATCTGATTGGCTGTTGAGAGTGCTCTGTGGTTTGATTGACAGCTCTGTTGACCAGTGTTGTTCTCTTGTGTCTGATCAGTAAGTGTGCGCTGAGTGGATTGTCCCGCCCCTGCAGACACCGCATTAAACTGGGAGATAAAGAGAATTATTATTATATTTCTCCATCCAGCAGAGCTCGAGTGAGTCTCTCGTCTTCATCGCTGCTTTAATATTCAGTTTATTTGAGGGTCAGCTAATAAACATCAGTGTTTTTTCTCACAGATCACTGCTGTGTGTAATTTTTTCACGTACATCAGGTACATCCAGCAAGGCCTCGTCAGGCAGGAGGGTGAGTCTCCTCACTTTGGCTATTTAAATGATATACAGCTGAAGTCAAAGTTATTCGCCCTACTGTTCATTTTGTTAGTATTTGCAAGTATTTCCCAAATGATGTTTACCAGATTCAGGAATTTTTCACAGTATTTCCTATAATATTTTTTCTTCTGGAGGAAGTCTTATTTGTTTTATTTCGGCTAGAATAAAAGAAGCTTTTAATTTTTTTAATAGCATTTTAACGCCAATATTATTAGCCCCCTTAAGCAAGATTTGTTTCTGATTGTCTACAGAACAAACCACTGTTATACAATGACTTGCCTAGTTAAGCCTTTAAATGTCACTTTAAGCTGAATACTAGTATCTTGAAAAATATCTAGGCTAATATTATGTGCATAAAACTATATATATATACACACACATACAATAAATCAGTTATTAGAAATGAGTTATTAAAACTATTATGTTTAGAAATGTGTTGTAAAAATCTTCTCTCCATTAAACAGAAATTGGGGAAAGAAATATACAGGGGAGCTAACAATTGCAGACTTCAACTGTTTATCCAACAAATGAAAATTTAATTAATTAAATCACAAATCAAATATTTGTCAGTTTGGATATACGTAGCATATAAAACCTTAAATCAAGTTTCAAATAATAGAGTATAATTGTCTTATTTTCAGATTGTATAGATCTCTTATTTTATCAAATTTCATGTATTAATGTTTCTGATAATAAAAATACTGATAATAAAATAATAAAAATAAAGAAATTTTTTCTTTATTTTTAACATTTATTATTGTATCGTTTATTTGAAGACGTTATTTTGTTAATCGATTTCAGACTAGAAGTTTAATGAAAACAATGATTTAGGGTTACAGACTCCTATATTTGTAGGTGTATTTGTGTGTGTGTGTATGCGTATATATATATGTGTGTGTGTGTGTGTGTGTGTGTGTGTGTGTGTGTATGTGTGTGTATATGTGTATATATATACACACGCACACACACACACACACATACACACAGTTGAAGTCAGAATTATTAGCCCCATCTATATTTGAAGAGTTCAGATGAATAAGCCTCTAAATGCCGTCTGAAATTTTCTCCTAAAATGATCATTTTTTTAAGGCTTCTACATTTGTCTTCAGTTATTTCACTTTAAAGCTAATGACAAAAACGTATTCATCCTTATAAAAGTAAACTTACTGAGCCTACGCTCAAGAGTCTGAGAAAAATGCTCATTTTAGAAGAAAAAAGATTTTTTTTCAGCACGTTTTTTTAATCATAATAGTTTTAATAACTCATCTCTAATAACTGATTTCTTTTATCTTTGACATGATGACAGTAAATAATATTAGACTAGATATTCTTCAAGATACTAGTATTCAGCTTAGTGACATTTAAAGGCTTCACTAGGTTCATTAGGGTAAAGTTAGGGTAATCAGACAAGTTATTGTATAATGATGATTTGTTCTGTAGACTATCCAAAACATATATTGCTTAAGGGGGCTAATAATATTGACTTTAAAATGGTTTATAAAATATTAAAAACTGCTTTTATTCTAGCCGAAATAAAACAAATCAGACTTTCTCCAGAAGAAAAAATATTATATGAAATACTGTGAAAATTTCCTGAATCTGTTAAACATCATTTGGGAAATATTTTAAAAAGAATAAAAATGGACAGGAGGGTGAATAATTCTGAGTTCAGCTGTATATATATACACAATACCTATGTATTTTTTGCTATTTTACATTATCATTAATATTGCATAAATGTAATATTTTGTGAACAGTCAGCAAACAACTTAATTTATTATTAATATACTTATTCACTTGTTATTTATCTAACATATTTAGTATTTTGTGAATAAGTTTAAGACTGAGTAATTTATAAAGGAGATTAATATTTCATAATTATTCATTCGATTAAGTAAAATGCATAACTAAATAAAAATAAGAATATACCACTAATCCTAATAAAGCATGTCAGGAGAGATGCTAATGGTGTGTGTTTTGCGTTTTCTTGTGTGTTTGTAGTTCAGCAGATGTTCTGGGAAGTGATGCGTCTGCGGAGAGAGATGAGTGTGGCTAAACTTGGCTTTTTCCACAGCGAGCAGAGCTAAAACGCACACCACCATCATCATCACACACTCCCATGATGCTGTGCTAAGAGTTAGCCTAATATTTTATCCGTAAATGAGCAGTTTTCCGTATTTTGTGTATATTTAATATTTCCATATTAAATATTACAACACTTGAACCCTCATATTCATAATATTTGTCCTCCAGTTTTTAAGAAATTCTGGAAAAATAAAATCATTGTGTTGTATATTTAGCGAATATTACAAAACCAAAATAAAAAAAGTTCATCAAGCATTTTAATAACAACATATAAACGTTTAATAGTATCAGATCTGGAATTAGAATGCAATATTACACAATAAAAAAAAAAACTAGACACTACGCTGCTTTCTGTCCCAGCATGCTTTGTGCCTCAGTTAAAGGTTTACAATCTTCTCCATGCAAGCCTCAATTAAAGAGGCTCGGTCTGTTACTGACGTCACGTATAATATGGATGATCATATAATCTATCAGAGGCACAATTGATGGGGTTGTCCCATGATGCATTTCACTTGTATACAGTAGATAATAGCTATTGCATGATTGACAGTCGCTGTCTGACAGCACAGATACAGTGTTTACAGAAGATCTGGGCTGCGATGGATATTTTATATGAGGTCTACACTCAACTCCATCACTTTAGTGCCATTTATCGCAAGTTAAAACGCCTCGTTGTGTTTAAAACAAGCTTCTTATGTGTTTTCAGCCTATTAAAAGCATGTTCAGAATATGAATGTGTGATTGGTCTTGTTTTTTTGTGAATTACACCATGTCTAATGCTGTGTTCACACCAAAATCACGCTATTCACGCATAAATAGACGTGTGAACATTTTGAGTTTACTCTCTTCATTCGCACATCAAATTCACTACAAAATGCAGAATTGCGTCATGGGCGGGGCTTCTGTCTGCCCAGTGACTCGAGCTTTGTTGCTAAATGGCTAACATGGATTTTACTGAGATAGTAGCTGTGCTTTTTGTGCTTTAGAAATGCTGAAAAACAGTGTAGATTCATTCGGCGCCATGTCTGAGTCCACTAGGTCATGATTTTAGAGGTGCACCCAACTCTGTTAGTTCATCAACTCCTCCAGAAACTATACCTGGATGATGGAGGCTGTCAGCGGTGCCTCTGACTGAGCCAAACCCAGTTTGATGAGCTGTTGTCCAGTGTCAGCAAGAGGATTTCCCCTTGAGACACCAACAACATGCGCTACATCCAGTGGCGTGACGCAAAATGCATGGGCCCACCCGCAAGAGTTAAGGCTGAGGTGAGTTATGATCGCGCAAAGTGAAAACTGGGGGCGTTTATCACGCGGGCCTGGCCCATCCGCTATGCCACTGGCTGTGTCATAATCACGGCCATACTAGAGCAAGCTACTGATTGGTTAACGCAGCATGATTCCAGCGTTAACGAACATGCATAATGCTCAATTTGCACTGCTTAATTTGCGCGAATCGCGTCATTTGTGCTGCTTCATTCGCTCAAATAGCACCGCAGGATGTCTATTCGCGTGTTTGCATTGACTTAACATGTAAATCACTCACGCTTGATGAATCATCCACATCTGGTGTAAACGCAGCATAATAACAGGAGATGCGGCGACGTGCGATTAAAATCTGTTCCATGTTAAAAGTAGTTTTCATCATATCATCTGCCATGGCGATGTGCGAAATTTCTATCTTATAAACTATATTATATTATTACTATTATTTCTGTAACGTTGAGGCAAAACAAGAGCATAAACTACTATGACAATGATCACCTCAGGTACTGATTATGGGCTTTATTCAGTGTTAAATGCTCCCAATGTGAGTTTCAATACAATTTTACATGACATTTGTTGCCATACTACTGAAAGCAGCAGCAGATTGTTCACTTCAGATCTTGAAAGTAAAATAACTAGAGGACGGTTTGAAAATGAAAGTCAGAACTGTGATTCAGTGCAAACCAACAACATCGGACACACAGTAGCCTGTTAATAATGTTAAAGAGGTTTAATATGGGTTAATTAGATTAAATGCCAATTAGTTGGGAGTGCAGTGGCTGGTGTTTAAATGTTTCTGTCGTGTCTCATTGCGTTTGGCGCAGACTCATAAATTGCTTGTCGCTGGAATCTTGTCACGATGCGTGTTGTTAGAATTACCAGAAGCCAAGGGGCAGTTGTGGCCTAATGGTTAGCAAGTTGGACTTGAAATCAAAAGGTTGCAGGTTCAGTTCCCGGTCCTGGCAATTGAAGATTAGGGGAGTGAATAAACCACATTATCCCGTGTGCAATAGCAATAGCTGCCCACTGTATGTGTGTGCTCACTCCTCACTCAAACTGTTGTGTTGCTCCAGAGAGAGATTACACCGCAAGTAGGCTGGGTTTAGGGTTAGTGTAGTAGTGTAGGGTTAGTATTATTAGTAGACGTTAATAATAATAAAACACAACAGGTTGCTATGAGGTTGGGTTTAAGTAGGTGTAAACATTAACAAAACACAAAAGGATACACTACATGACATGTACAAGACATTAAATAAATGAAAGCTCATTCACTCAAGGTGTGTACAGCCCACTTGGAGCTCAAGTCCCACCCACTTGATGTTGACCAGCCCATTTGGAGCTGGCACCGACCCCCATTTATACCCTTCTCCTTGGATGGGCTAAAAGCATAAGACCTTCGCTTATTTTATTTAATTTTTATTTTCCTTTTTTCTATTGTCCTTTTTTATTCACCCCCCCCCCCCTCCCTTTTTATTTATTTATTCATAATTTTTTTTATTTATATATTTTTTTCCTATCAGATGTTGATTGTTTTAAATGGGAATTGTTTTATCGGGGATAGGTAGGATTGTATATGGTGTGTGGGTTGCAGTAAAATGCTGTTTGCAAGAGTTAAAATTCCATGCCAAAAAAATAAATAAATAAAAGCAGAGGACCTTCAAATCACTTCAAATCAAATCAGTCCTAGCGAGGGAGAACTTTAATCCATGAAAAAATGTATCCTATTAATCTACTAGTCTGGTTTAGAAATATCCATATATTTATATTACATACCTTACGTGAATTTGAAGATGAAAGCAAGTAAGACCATAAAAAAGGTCAATATTATTAACCCCTTTAAGAAATTATTTTATTTGATTGGCTACAAGGCAAACCACTGTTATCCAATAACTTGCCTAATGAACCTAGTTAAGCCTTTAAATGTCACTTTAAGTTGAATACTAGTATCTTGATAAATATCTAGTCTAATATTATTTACTGTCATTATGGGAAAGAGAAAAGAAATTGGTTATTAGAAATGAGTTATAACTATTGTTTAAAAAAGAATTCATATTTCACAGTAGGGTTAATCGTCAGCTTAAATATTCCAGTCGAAATATGTGTACAAATTCACGAATACGTGCACAAACGTGTATAAATATGTGTAGAAACAAAGCAGTTTTTTGAGCATCAGCTGACGTGACGTCTCATGACAGGAGATTTAACACAGACAAAAGCCTTCTGAAGGGCAGGAACACTGCGAGAAATGTTAAAAATGCCGTGCCTTAATGCGTTTCCAGACTGTGCTTGTTAAACCAGAACACTGAACATGTAAAAACAAACCAGTTTTCCCTCAGTTCGTCCTCTGACAGCACTCAGGCTTCGGCAGATCGGCTCTCCGCAGGATAAATCTGCAGGATTGACGGGTAAAGTGTGAATATTGTGTGTTTACGCATGTTAGACAACAGTGTTAGTGGTTTCTGACAGACCTCTGATAGCAGAAGAGGAGGAGCACGAGTAAAGCCACGCCCCCCAGGACTGACATCACTGACGCAGCAATGGAGGAGGCGGAGAGGGGTGGAGCTGCAGCTTCTGAATATGTAACAAATAGCAGCTCATTAGTGTGATTAAAATGTGAATATGTGTAGCATCACAGCTCCTTAATGTGATTAATTTGCAAGTGGAGCTGAAGCTTCTGAATATGTAACAGATTAGAGCTAATTAATATGAATGAATGGGTGGGTGGAGCTACGGTTCCTGAATATCTAACAAACTACAGCTCATTAATGTATTTATTATGCATTAATGTGTTGTTAAAGCTGCAGCTTCTGAATATGTAACAAATTACAGCCCATTAGCGTGATTAATATGTGGATATGTAACATCACAGTTCATTAGTGTGATTAATATGCAAGCAGAGCTGAAGCTTCTGAATATGTAACTTATTAAAGATAATTAATATGCATTAATGTGTGGGCGGAGCTACAGTTTCTGAATATGTAACAAATTACAGCTCATTAGCGTGATTAATATGTGGATATGTAACATCACAGTTCATTAGTGTGATTAATATGCAAGCAGAGCTGAAGCTTCTGAATATATAACTGATTAAAGCTAATTAATATGCATTAATGTGTGGGGGCGGAGCTACAGTTCCTGAATATCTAACAAATTACAGCTCATTAATGTATTTATTATGCATTAATGTGTTGTTAAAGCTGCAGCTTCTGAATATGTAACAAAATTACAACTTACTGATGTAATTAATATGCAATAATGTGTGGGCGGAGTTACAGTTTCTAAATATATAACAAATTACAGCTCATTAGTGTGATTAATATGTGAATGTTACATCACGTTCATTAGTCTGATTAATATTGCAAGCAGAGCTGAAGCTTCTGAATATATAACTGATTAAAGCTAATTAATATGCATTAATGTGAGAGGGCGGAGCTACAGTTCCTGAATATCTAACAAATTACAGCTCATTAATATGCATTAATGTGTTGGCATAGCTGCAGCTTCTGAATATGAAGCAAATTAAAACTTATTGATGTAATTAATATGCATTAATGTGTGGGCGGAGCTACAGTTTCTGAATATGAAGCTAATTACAGCTCATTAGTGTGATTAATATGTGGATATGTAACAGATCACAGCTCATGAATGTGATTAAGATGTTAATATGTAACAGATTTCAGCTAATTAATGTGATCACAGCTCATTAATGTGATTAATATGCAAGCGGAGCTGAACTTCTGAATATGTAACAGATCACAGCTAATTAATATGCATATATGTGTGGGTGGAGCTACGGTTCCTGAATATCTAACAAACTACAGCTCATTAATGTATTTATTATGCATTAATGTGTGGGTGGAGCTACAGCTTCTGAATATGTAATGGATTACAGCTCATTAGTGTGATTAATATGTGAATATATAACATCACAGTTCATTAGTCTGATTAATATGCAAGCAGAGCTGAAGCTTCTGAATATTTGTAACTGATTAAAGCTAATTAATATGCATTAATGTGTGGGGGCGGAGCTACAGTTCCTTAATATCTAACAAATTACAGCTCATTAATATGCATTAATGTGCTGGCATAGCTGCAGCTTCTGAATATGTACCAAATTACAACTTACTGATGTAATTAATATGCATTAATGTGTGGGCGGAGCTACAGCTTCTGAATATGTAACAAATTACAGTTCATTAGTGTGATTAAGATGTTAATATGTAACAGATCTCAGCTAATTAATGTGATCACAGTTCATTATGTGATTAATATGTGGGTGGAGCTATGGTTTCTGAACATATAACATCACAGCTCATGAATGTGATTAATATGCAAGCAGAGCAGCAGCTTCTGAATATGTAACAGATTAAAGATCAATGTAATTAATATGCATTAATGTGTAGACGGAGCAGCAGCTTCTGAATATGTAACAGATTAAAGATCAATGTAATTAATATGCATTAATGTGTAGACGGAGCAGCAGCTTCTGAATATGTAACAGATTACAGCTCAATGTAATTAATATGCATTAATGTGTGGACGGAGCAGCAGCTTCTGAATATGTAACAGATTACAGCTCAATGTAATTAATATGTATTAATGTGTGGACGGAGCTGCAGCTTCTGAATATGCAACAGGTCACAGCTCAAAAATGTGATTAACATGCATTGATTGAGGAAACAGCAGGCGATGTGTGTGGTAGCAGCTGCTCACCTGTACAAGTGTGTCCTCCAGGTGTGTTGAAGCACTGCAGGTGTGGAGGACAGATGGACGAATCAGTGGAACATTCATCAATATCTGAAATAACATTTAAAAAACATTGGTTTATAAAACTGGATGTATAATTTAATATAAATTAAATTTAAATTAAATCTAAATTAATTTAATATTTAATAATTATAAATAATAATTGTGTCAATACTATTTTGCTATTTAAAATAACTAAAATATTTCAAATAAAAAACATTGTTATTATTTTGTCGACTGTTATTTAATAATACAGTTGGTACAAATAGTGTATTAATAAAACTAGCTTATTAGCTATAATTAAATTATTTTTTATTCAGTTTTGTTTACTATTTTCTCTAAAATACTATATTTAATTAAATATTTGATATGTATTTTATATTTTATTGTATATTTACCATTTAATATTATTTTACATGTAATATTTAAGATAATATCTAATTTAAATGTATATAAACAATAAAAAGCAAAAGTAGTATTAAAAATTGTCAAATTGATCAGTCAATACTTTATATACATATATTTTATATATCAATTTGGTATTTAAAATAATGTAATGATGTATTTGTACCATTAATTAATTTAATATTTAACATGCAGTATTTAACAAATCAGATCAGACCTTGGCAGGTGGGTGTTTGTGGGCTCCAGCGGTGTGTTTGTAGGTCACAGGTGACGTGTGTGGCTCCGATCAGCAGGAATCCAGCAGGACATTGATAAAACACAGCAGATCCACAGAGGACAGAGAAACCCAGAGTCAACCGCGGCACGGCACCACACACTGGGTCTGAAAACACCAGCAATAAACAGCACACCAGGATCAGATTAAAAACTAATGGGAGAGTCCAAATTAACTGTATATAAAATGTATTATGAATAAAAAACTATCAATTTTACATTTTATTTAATTATTTAATTTATAAACAAACATAATAGGTTGTCAGATTGATTGGTTTAATTTAATTTAATCAATTATTTTTACAATTTAAAAAATAAATAAATAAAAAGTATTAAAATGGTTACCAGTAGTCCAAATTTGAATATATTTTACTATTTAATTTAAATACATATCCATATTTTATTTGAATTATGAATTATTAATTAATTTTATTGTAATTATTGTATTGTAAATATTATTGTAAAAATTGATCAGTTGAATTTAATGTACTTTAATCAATAAATGTACTATTATTTAAAGTACTAAGTCAGTACCCGTGTCCGGCTCAGTCCAGGCCGAGAGGTTGAAGAGCTGGATGTTGGAGCAGGACAGCAGCTCTTCAGGATGGAGTGTGTTTGTGAATGGGTCGACGGGAACCTGCCGGATGTGTGTGTTTTCACAGATGATTCGGGACAGAGACGTGGAGCGAAGAGCGTCTCTCTGTCCCGAGCTGAACACTCCTTCATTCTGCCACCAGAAGCTGTAATAATCAACACTTCAGCATATCAGAATACACACAGCTAAAGCTACTCATTCTAATATTACAGCATCTTAATTTAATTTCAGGTTTTTCAACATTGATCAGGTTTTAGCATAAATAATATTAATAGCTATTTTAATATTAAGTACAGTTTAAAACATTATTTAAATTTAATTGTTTAAAAAATTATCAAATTTTAATAAAAACATATTTTAATGTGTTTTAATTTTATTTAAATAAATATTGCTTTAATGAACTGGGTGTCGATTCATAAATATGTATTTTTAAATGCAATTAAAATGAATGTAATATTTAATTGAATATTATACATTTATAAACAAATGCTTAATCGAATATTTTTCTTCCATATTTTATTTAATGTAATAAAAAAATAAATAAAATAAATTGAATAAATACTCAAACATCCAAATGAAAGGAATGAAATATTCATCAATATTTAAACTATGCAAAAAAATGTACATTGGTAATCAGATGGCTTATATTATTTCACATTTATATGGAACAATTATTTTATTGATACATTTTTATTTAATTTATTATTTATTCTAATATATTATTAATTTCATTTTCATTTATAATAACTAATAAAACTTTCCCTAGCATGTAATTCAGTATTTAATTGGGGGTCAGCGCGTGGGCCAGCGCGTGGGCCTGCGCGTGGGTCAGTGTGTGGATTTACATGTGGGCCAGTGTGTGGGCCAGTGTGTGGGTCTGCATGTGGGTCAGCGTGTGGGCCAGTGTGTGAGTCTGCCTGTGGGTTTGCGTGTGGATCTGCGCGTGGGCCAGTGTGTGGGTCTGCATATGGGTCAGTGTGTGGATTTACATGTGGGCCAGTGTGTGGGTCTGCGTGTGGGCCAGTGTGTGGGTCTGCATGTGAGTCAGCGTGTGGGCCAGTGTGCGAGTCTGCCTGTGGGTTTGCGTGTGGATCTGCGTATGGGTCAATTTGTGGATCAGTTTCTGGGTCAGCATGTGGGTTAGTGTGGTTAGTAAATGGTCCGCTCGTGGGTCAGTGTGTGGGTTTACGTGTGGGCCAGTGTGTGGGTCTGCGTGTGGGCCAGTGTGTGTGTCTGCGCGTGGGCCAGTGTGTGGGTTTACGTGTGGGCCAGTGTGTGGGTCTGCGTGTGGGCCAGTGTGTGAGTCTGCCAGTGGGTTTGTGTGTGGATCTGCGTATGGGTCAGTTTGTGGGTCAGTTTCTGGTTCAGCATGTGGGTTAGTGTGGTTAGTAAATGGTCCGCTCGTGGGTCAGTGTGTGGGTAAGTGTAGTTAGTAAATGGTCCGCGTTTGGTTCAGTGTGTGGGTCCGAATCTGGGTCAGCGTGTGGGTCAGTATGTGGTCCACTCACCGGTCTCCGTCTCTCAGGGCTCTGAACTGTCTGGCTATAAGACAGGCCAGCAGCGGCCCAACGCGGCCCCCGGGCAGAGCCGGCTCCGCAATAGCCCCGACCCACACGTCTATATTCTCAGCAACTCCATACAGATCCAGCAGCTTCCTGGCCAGAGCAGCGTTACCCAGAATCCCTGATAAAGCAGACTCGTTTACTGGCGCAGGCAGACCACAGAGCTCACGCCAGGCACTGTAACCTAATGCAGAAATAAATGAACTATAATACTCCATAAAACAAACAATTCCGGTCCTCAATTCTGATTTTGAGCGGTGTTCTGAGCTGTTGTAAAATATTGTACAAGCACACACATTATATTGTATAATCAAGTTATTATTGGAGTATTTTTGCTTAAAATAAAAGTCGTCCTTGAATTAGTAAAATAGGGTAAAATAGTGAAATTAGTGCAATATTACAAAATAAAACAATAAATGGTTATAAACAAGAACAGTTAAGTAAGAAATAAAGAGTTAGGTTAAAAACAAACAATTATCAATCAATCAATCAATCAATCAATCAATCAATCAATAAAGAACAGTCACCTTGCAGGCCGTGGTCTCGTCCTCTCTGCAGGTTTAGTGCGGCGAGGTCGAGCGGCAGGCCTCCCTGAGCCTGGAAAAGCCTCTCGGTCAGTTCCTCCACCATCATCTGATCCGCCGTCTGCAGTTTAGCCGGAGACACCAGTAAACCACGCAGCACTGGATCAATACCTCCTGCACAGACAAACATTCACATGCTTCAGAATCTCAGCTGCTATTTGACAATACTACCAGACATAAGACCACCCGAGGGTTAAACTATTTTGTTTCATTTGCATATTTAAACCACATTTTTTATGTAAATTAAGGTCTGAGGTCCTATTATGCCCCTTTTCACTAAATGTAAATTAAGTCCCTGGTCTTTCTAGTGTGTGTGTGTGAAGTTTCAGCTCAAAATACCACACAAATAAATGTTTTATAACTCTCTGAAACGGACACTTTTAGGCTTTGATCCTAATTGTGGCGTTTTGGTGACTGTCGCTTTGAATTCAAATGAGATTGTGCTCTTTTCAAAAGAGGGCGGAGCTACAAATGCCTGTGTGTCAGTCTAATGGCAGATTCAAAAACAAGACTAACATCCTATGCTAATCAGGGAGAGATGGTCACTAGTGGGCGGGGCTTTCCCACTCTGATGACACGTACAAAGGGAGAATGTCAATCAAAGTGTTTCTGCAGACTGTTTTCATCAAGTGTGATTATAAACAATACAATTAATACATTTTTACTATTAGAAGCTGTTTATATTCACACACTGCTGCCAAACAACTGTGTTTAAACCCCTTTTAAAAGTGATTTTTGCATAATAGGTCCTCTTTAAAGCTGTTTGCTGAGGTGAAAAATTAAAATACAAAACTAATACCAAGTAGAAATGGTAACGCATAGAGCCTGACTCCTTGTATTATGATAAATTAATCAGAGAAATATGAAGATTCAGTATATGCAAGGTAATCTTCTCACCCTCTTTCACCATCCTCCAGGACGCAAATAAAGAGTGGTGCAATGGCAGAGCCGGGTGTGCAGGGCTTAACCGGAAATCAGGTCCGAGGCGGTTCACCACCGGATGCACGGTTACATGTGCGAATCTAAAAGCAGCGGTGGAGAAAATGTTGGAGATGCTCGGGTCAGCGGCAGGGTCGTAACCTTTATACGTCGGCATCAGGATCTGGTTTGCACTGCGGCCCAGGACGTGTGGCAGGTAGTGATCCCACGTCAAGATCTGTGAAACAACATACAATAAGTGAGATGCAGAAAGAGATCTCTTTTTCTAATTAAACTATTTCAATAGGATTACATATAGTATTAGATATTTTGTGCATATACTTTAGATAATCAAAGCCTAATATGGAGCTAATCTGACAAAACAACATGAGATCACGGTGCAAAAAATTAAAACATGCAAATTAAAGTTAGGAAAAAATACTAAATAAGATTTTAACAATGAGGATAATTCAAAAGAAACAATAAAATGTATTACTTTAGCTGAAATTATTTAGCTTTTTTGCAATATTTTGTTTGATTTTAAATGTATTATCTTTGTATTACAAAAAAATAATAATTTATGGATATAACCGTTTAATAAAACTGTTTTGTTATAAATAAACCAAAATATATGATCTTATTCACTGAGAAATGGACAATTTATTTAAATGATCTATTACATTTATGCTGTTCATTATATATGCATGCATAAAGTACATTTTTTATACTATTGCGTTCATTTTTATATTATGTATGGCTTGTTTTGTTTTAAGTATTACCTGGTGAACGGCTCCGAGTATTTTTCTGGCCTCCTGGTACAGTGTGTCCGGGCTCCAATGAGGGTTGATCTTGTGGAGCTCCTCAGCCAATCGGTTGTGTTCTCTCAGAAAGATGGTGTGCAGAGCGATCATTCCCAAGTGCTCATTGGCTCGAGAGTCACCTGAGACACGCCCACAAAAACAGGTCATCAGCTTACATACTAGACAAGTGGCTAGTAAATAAAAAACAGCTGCTCTCACTTAATGTTACTCAATGTTTATTCTCAGATATATGTATATATAAATAAATAGTGTATATAAACTTGATGTATTGTTGTTAACTCCAGACTCTCCACATGCTTCATATGAGAAGCAGTTTAGGATAAAGATGTAAATTAAATTATTATTTTATAAATGGAAAAGGACAGAAATAATAAAACAAAAAGATTAATGAAAGCATGGATTACATTTTTTATTTAGCATTTATGTTTTCATTTATTCATTCATTTTCTTTTCGGCTTAGTCCCTTGTTTAATCTGGGGTCGCCACAGCGGAATGAACCGCCAATTTATCCAGCATATGTTTTACGCAGCAGATGCCCTTTCAGCTGCAACCCATCACTGGGAAACATCCATACACACTCATTCACACTCATACACTATGAACAATTTAGCTTACCCAATTCACCTGTACTGCATGTATTTGGACTGTGGGGGAAACTGGAGTATCCGGAGGAAACCCACGCGAACGCAGGGAGAACATGCAAACTCCACACAGAAACGCCAACTGACCCAGCCTAGGCTCAAACCAGCGACAGTCTTGCTGTGAGGCGACAGCACTACCAACTGTGCCACCACGTCACCCTCTACTGTTATTATATTATAATAATAAATATTTGTAGTTTCATCATTATTTTCATTAAATACAATATTAACTGCACTTACATCATGAATATTTAAAATAAATTAATTACTAAAGATTTAATATAAATAATAAATGAATATTATTGCCTCCAACCTGCTTGAAAGCTGAAGGATGTGTTCCCCATGGAGATGTTGATTTTCAATTTGATTAAAATATACAATAATTTATAATATAGTATAATATAATATAATATAATATATGGTGTCACGGTGGCGCAGTGGGTAGCACGATCGCCTCACAGCAAGAAGGTCACTGGTTCGAGCCTCGGTTGGGTTAGTTGGCATTTCTGTGTGGAGTTTGCATCTTCTCCCCGTGTTGGTGTGGGTTTCCTCCGGGTGCTCCAGTTTCCCCCACAGTCCAAAGACATGCGATATTAGAGAATTGGGTAGGCTAAATTGTTCGTAGTGTATTAGTGTGAAGTATGAGAGTGTATGGGTTTTTCCCAGTGATGGGTTGCAGCTGGAAGGGCATCCGCTGCGTAAAACATGTGCTGGATAAGTTGGCGGTTTATTCCACTGTGGCGACCCCGGATTAATAAAGGGACTAAGCCAAAAAGAACATGAATAAATGAATATAATATAATATAATATAATATAATATAATATAATAAATATAATATAATATAATATAATATAATATAATATAATATAATATAATATAATATAATATGATATGATATGATATGATATAATATAATATGATATGATATGATATGATATGATATGATATGATATGATATGATATGATATGATATAATATAATATAATATAATATAATATAATATAATATAATATAATATAATATGTGCACATTTGATAAGAAAATAGCCTGGAAAAAAGAGAGTAAAATTAAATAAAAATAAAGTTTATATGTACTGCTCTTTATAAAAGAATGAATATTGTCGTTTCTTCATGATTATTTTAATTAAATACAAAATTAATTGCACTTACATCATTTATATTTTTAAAAATAATAATAATTTTGAGAAAATAAATAAATTAATAAATAAAACATTAAAATAATATAATAATAAATAAATTTTATTGTCTCCAACCTGCTTGGAAGCAGAAGGATGTGTTCCCCATGGAGATGTTGTTTTTCTGCTGTGGTGCAGTGGTGTGGTCTGAGTGCTGGCGTGGGCCGCAGGGGTCGAGTTGAGGCTGCGTGCGGTTCAGGAAAGGCATAAAGTCGAACCCTTGATCCGAATGAAACTGATTAACAGCCAGCAGACCGAGAGGAGACGAGAGGTTCCTCAAGCTGACGGCCAGAGCGTCTGAACTCCCGTAAACCATGCTGGAGTCCACGAATGCAGTGATGGCGTTCAGCTGCTCCCGGTGGCCGAGAGGAGAACTGCAGCTCGGGGCTGAGCGGAAAAACGCCATGCAGGACTGAGCGTGTGAGCGAGGGTCCGACGGCGGGATCTGAACAGGGGGAAAAGAGGTTGACTAAAGCATTGTATTTTTTTATTTGTGTCCATACTGAATTATTCAGAAAGTCTGTGATCTCGAACTAACTGACTTCAGGAAGGGGAATTATTAGGAAAATAAGGATTGAGTGTGGGTTATCAGACCTTTGACAACACAACTACACACACACATGCTCAAAAAAACACAAACACGTGCACAGAAACACAACACAAACATACAGACACAGAGACAAACACACACACAACACATAAACACACACAAACGCAACACTTACACCCACAAAACTGCACACACACAAACACACACACACATACACATGCACACACACACACACACACACCGACCCACACAAACACGTGCACACACACAGAGACACACAACACAAACATATACAGAGACAGAGACAAACACACACACAGCACATAAACACACACAAACGCAACACTTACACCCACAAAAATGCACACACACAAATACAAAAAACACATACACACACACGCACAAATATGCATACACATGCACACACACCGACCCACACAAAAACACACATACATACACACACACACGCACACACGCACAAACATGCATACACTTGCACACATATACACACATACACACGCACACAAACACAAACAAACAAACACACACACAAACTGACCCAGAGACACACACACAACACATAAACACACACAAACATAACACACCCACAAAAATGCACACACACAAATACAGAAAACACACACACAAATACATGAACAAATATGCATACACATGCACACACACTGACCCACACAAACACACACACACACACACACACACACAAACAAACATGCACACATACACACACATACACATGCATACAAACACACACACAAACACATACAAATACACAAACACACCCACATAATCATTCACACATGCACAAACACACATATACACACACAAAAACACAAACACACACAAATACACAAACACGCCCACACAATCATTCACACAGTCACAAACACACATATACACACACAAAAACACAAACACACACAAATACACAAACACGCCCACACAATCATTCACACAGTCACAAACACACATAAACACACACACAAACACACCCACACAATCATTCACACATGCACAAACACACACACACACACAAACACATCAACATAAACGTAAACACAAACCCATACCTACACAAACACACACAGACAAACACATGCACACTCACACAGATACACACATAAACACACAAATAAAAACACGCACACACACAAAAACACACAGACACCCACAAACACACACCTGTATGGGGAAGCAGGGCGTGTCAGTGCTGCATGTGCGAGTGCAGTCAGCTCTGGTCCTGAAGGCTGCAGTGCTGGGACTCTGCGGTGTTAAAGTCAGGTCGTGGTCGATCCACTGACCCCACTCCACCAGCAGGTGTGACAGAGAGCCGTCCAGAGTGATGTTCCCATTCTGAGTGTACAACACCTCCTGAGACACACGCCGCACCTGCAAAAAAACACCTCAAACACTAAAGTAAACAGCGTCAATCTAGGGTCGCCACAGCGGAATGAACCGCCAACTTGTCCAGCATATGTTTTACACAGCGGATGCACTTCCAGTTTGAACCCAGTACGGTGACGAGTCTGCTTACAGACAGGAGGTTAAGGAGTTGGCTGTCTGGTGTAGCCACAACAACCTGGAGCTCAACACGCTCAAAACAGTGGAGATGATAGTGGACTTCAGGAGAAACCCCCCTGCTCTCCCCTCACTGAGCATCATGGACAGCATTGTGGCAGCAGTGGAGTCATTCAGGTTCCTGGGCACCACCATCTCTCAGGACCTGAAGTGGGACACTCACATTGACTCCATTGTCAAAAAAGCTCAACAGAGGCTGTACTTTCTTCGTCAGCTGAGGAAGTTTAACCTCCCAAAGGAGCTGCTGAAACAGTTCTACACCTCCATCATTGAATCAGTCATCTGCACATCAATAACTGTCTGGTTTAGCTCAGCTACTAAATACAATCTCCAAAGACTACGTCGAATAGTTCGGACTGCTGAGCGAATCACTGGTACAACCCTTCCTACTCCCCAAGAACTGTACTTATCCAGAGCGAGCAGAAGGGCTGCCAAAATCACTCTGGACCCCTCACACCCAGCACACTGCCTCTTTGAACTTTTACCTTCTGGTCGACGCTACAGAGCACTGCGCACCAGAACAGCCCGACACAGAAACAGTTACTTCCCTCAGGCAATCCATCTCATGAACACTTGATGATAATAATTGTGGAACCAACATCACTACTTGCCATACACTTTTATACACGTATACACTTATTTAACAACACACTTTACATGCCAATTTGCACATAACAGCTGCACATATAACGTTGTATATAGTAATAAACATGTACATACACTTGTCAATCTGTATATTTGCACTCACTACTTACTTCTATTTTTTTTAAAATATATTTATTATCTGTTTTTTGTCCTGTCTCTGTAATGCTGTTGCACTGTAGAAGCTCTGTCACCAAAACAAATTCCTCGTATGTGTGAATATACCTGGCAATAAAGCTCTTTCTGATTCTGATTCTGATTCTGTACTGGGAAACATCCAGACACACTCATTCACCCGCACTCATACACTCATACACAAACTCCACACTAAAATGCCAACTGACCCAGCCGAGGCTCGAACCAGCGACCTTCTTGCTGTGAGCCAACAGTGCTAACCACTGCGCCACCACTCTGCCTCTGATACAATATTATATTATTATTTAATGTAATATTTGGTCTAAATAAATAAAAATAATAATAAAACAATAAATAAAATATTAAAATATTAAAAATATATATATTTAGCATGAAATATAAGCAATATTAACATCTGAGCTGTGCTTTAATTTAAATGAAATCTAATTTATTAAGTATTTATTATTGCTCTAGGAGTTCTTGCTATTATAAATCACAAATTTAGTTATTTTAATGATCTCATAATATGAAGAATAGATAATATCTAATCAGTTTGTAACGTTTTATTTCATTTTTATTTACAATTTGCACATTTACACTACATGTCTTGTATTATATGCATGTAATAATGCATTATAGGCATTAAAATCTACAAAGTGTGTTCCACAATTTACTGTACATGCATTTAAAAATATAAACCTAAATGTTTCTGTCACACTGAATTTAAAATTGCAGAAGAGAATCAACGATGGTTATATTTTTACATTTATAACAGCGAGTAGTTAATTAGGGTGAGCTGTCAGTCTTACGGGGGGCAGTGTGTGGTTGTGGTAGGTGTGCTGCGGGCTCCAGCCTCTCGGGGCCCCTCGGGGGTCCTCATACTGCGGGGAGAGCCAGCGGGCATAAGGGGTGTTAGCTGCACCCCACTGAGGGTTCTCCCTGTCAAAGTAAAACAAACAAAAAAAACATTTTACAAAAATTGCTGAGCAAAAATATTTCCAAAAGATTTCCATTGGGTTTTGTTTGAACTTAAAGGTGGAGTAGGTGATTGTCTTCAGAAACATTTGTTGTTGTGCTGGTTGAAAGTCTCTTTGGTATAGTAGCTGCTCACAGATTATGAAGGAAAAATTGCAAAAGGCACAAAATAAATTAGTAGGAATAATTTTAAAAACTCATCCTAGAGCAGTCTTTTAAAGAATTAGGCATGTTAGCTGTTAGTAAGAGAGTATGTTTTTTAAAACTGGGAATGGTACGTAAAATGTTTAATAATGTGGTTCCTAGTTATTTGGTGAACTATTTTCAAATGGTGAGGCAACAGCATTCATATAGTACTAGGAGTTGGGATTTTAATATTTGTTTATTTAAATTTAGAAGTGTAGTGGGGAAAAATATGTTTTTATACACAAGTGCAATCATGTGGAACAAATTACCAAAATCCATCAAGTAAATAAAAGATTTAAGGAGGTTCAAAAAAGTAATCAAAAGATGGTTGTTTGATGAGGATAATTAGTTTGCATGGTGGACGAGGATGTTTTTATTTTATATGTTACTGGATTGTGTATAGGGTTGTAGCTGGAAGGCCACTCGCTGCGTGGGACGTATGTTGGATAAGTTGATGGTGCGTTCCGCTGTGGCGATCCCTGACTGATAGAGGGACTGAGCCGAAAAGAAAAATTCATGAATGAAGGAATGTATTTGTGAATTATTTTGTTCCCGTTTTAAAAATGTATAAGGTACTGTCTGTTTTATGCATCATCGGTATTTTGAAGCCATACTTTGTTTTATTTAACAGCGAGGACCACAATGGAAACAAGCCCAGGGCTTCATTGTGTTTTTATCCTCGACAGTTTTTATTTCAAAATGTATGGGATACTTGTACAGCTTGTCTAAAATCTGTCAAATAAAATTCAATTTCAAATTCAAAAATTCTTCACATTCCAATAGTAATGATTAAAGTAAATGATCTGAATGTATTTATATGTATTTTTATATTCTGGGTGAGGCATAAGACTAAATGTTCATCCAATTAAAATTTGTCAGGACGATAATTCCCATAAATCTGATAAGTAGCTTAAACTGTCAGTCAAGAAATGTAGATTTGTACATCTGCAGCCGTTCACGCAGATCCACCATTTGCGTATTCACCTGCACACGAGACGAAAGAGAGAGAGAGAAAAACAAATGCTCAAAGCTTTGAAATCCTGAATCAATATTGGAGTTAGTTTGGAGGAAGGACGACACCATGGCTGACGTATTTCTGTTAGACAGGTCATGTTCTGTTTTAAAACTATTTTAGTCACGCAAAGCTGATGTAGATTGTGTCGTGTTACAAATGGGTTATATGCACAGAAGTGTTGTTCAGCCACTGAAATCTCTCGGAATTCCGCTGTGGGTCCGCTGCACCAGTAGGTGGCGCTAGGACACTATCTTAATTCATTCAAATGGAGAAACTGAACAAAACATTAATGGATCAAAATATAATAAATGATGAAACTCATTGCATTCATAGACATTTATAGATATACCAGATAATATGAAAAAAAAAAAACGAAGATTTTTACTCATGCTGGAACATTTACATATAACAGATAATATACTTTTATATTCATAGCAGCATTAAAGTAAAAATAAATCCATTATTGAGGAAATAAACTGAATTAATAAGTGACAAGGTTGCAAACATATACTTTCCCTGATAACCAATACATTCATTCATTTATTTTCTTTTCGGCTTAGCCCCTTTATTAATCTGGGGTTGCCGCAGCGGAATTGATGCGAGTATTTTCAGTTTCATAAGTTATTTTTATTTAGTTTAACAACAAAACATCAGTAAACAGCGCTATTCCGCCTAGCCTGCTTTACTGAGCTGAAGTTTTTCAGCAATGACAGCCTGTGACGCGCTCCCTATATTGTTTACCATGTTACTCTGAATACTCGGTCTGAAATAGCATGCCAGTATGGCTTAGTATTAATTGTAACTCCTGCACGCCGCCGACCAACTACTAAGCATCCAGTAGTCGCTTTAGGACAAAGCGTATGAGAGAGAGAGACCTTGCATGCATGAAACATTGCGCATTATGACAAGTTTTGCTCGCTAACTACACAACTAAAAAAGTGTGAGATATAATACAGTTTTTCATTGGGAATTGTAGTATTATAAAGTTTTCTAATTGGTGAATGACATGATCTAGTGGGTTGTCTGCTGTCATTTTTAAGATGCGCGCGTTTGTGATTTCAGGAGGAGTGGCTTTGGACGACAGATGAGGGACTGTGTTTCAAAGATATTATGCTAACCGGTTAGCATTTAGGCAGATCACCTACTGCACCTTTAAGAACAAAATCTAAAGAAAAAGGAAAACTATTATAAACTCCAACTAAATATTGAGACATCAGGAATCAAACAATTATTATTTGTTTATCAAAAAGGTGAAAATAAATACATAAATAATAAATTACATCAATTCAAATAATAACAATACATAAATAAAAATAATAATAATAACAAATGTTCGATACACATTTTGGTGCATTGCATTTCACAGCTTTCCAGTGTGTTGTTTTGTCTTTTGCTGGTTAATCAAGTTTGTTAATTCTTCTGCAAACTCTGAGTCTGGTCGGAGCACTTCTAGCTTAGCTTAGCATAGATCATTGAATCGGATTAGACCATTAGCATCTCGCTCAAAAATAACAAGAGTTTAGATATTGTTCCTATTCAAATCTTGACTGTTGTGTGGTCACATTGTGTACTAAGACTGACGGAAAATGAAAAGTTGCTACCCACAAAGTAAAATTCCTCTGGCCCAGATCTGGCCCAGACATTCAGCTTCTGCTTGGCCCACATACCGCAGTGAATAAAGGTACATGATTGGACCAAGTTTAGCTTCCATACAAGGGCCAAACATGGATCATATCTGGGCCAGGTCTCAGCCAAGTTAATAACCCATGACTGCACCTGAACTGGGTCACATATGTTGGTGCGTCACGGCTGCAATGTTTTTAATAAACCCATGAAGCATTTCACTTCATGGCCACACTTTTTCTCGAAGTGACCTGATTGGTAGAATTTTTTCTATATTCAAAGATAATTTCAATGTATTTCAAAAGTGGGTCAAGATAGGCCAAACTTACGTGGCCCACATGTACATTTTTAACATTTGGGCCAAATACTATATTTGATCTGCCCTAAGTCTTATGTGCCACCTTAAAGACGGTGCCACCTCTGTTTGGTCCACATGCTGTATGCCAGTGCCGGACGAATGCCTGCTGTGCCAGCTTCATGCCAAATCTGGGCCAGAATTCTTTGCTACCTGGGTATAGACCGATATTAAGGCTGAAAAATAAACGTGTTCAGCTGGAGCAGCATTTACCACACAGAACCAAAGTCCTCTACCAAACTAGGAAAAATATTGCATGTGATTCCCCATTCACTGTAAACTACGACATTTTGTAGTCATTGTTGCTAATGTTAAACCTGAAAGCATGTGCAAATACCACATATAATGATATTTTTACTCAACTCACTTTATAACTTCATTCAAGTGTTTACAAGAAGTCCTTCTGTGAAATGATAGAATATAGCAATGCAGCATTATAATTTCAAAGCATTATTATAAGCAGCGATAAAAGCTTTAAATCAATATATACTTTATAATCAGGAAAATTATACTCCATATACCATCACTGTGCAGCATTTCAGCTCTATACTGTCAGTATCAGACGTCCTATATTTAACCAGGGATGTATGTGTGTGTGTGTCACCTGTTGTTGCAGTGTCCTGTGATGGTGCGGTAGCGTCTGGACAGACAGTCAGATTTACACACCGGTCTCTTCATCTCTGCTGAGCAGCCGGTGGCCTGCAGGATTGTCTCCATGTCTTCTGCACTCAAGAGCTCTGAAACACACACACAGAGCATGTTCATATGGCTTTAGGATCATGCATTTATTCGCATTGTTTTTGCAATTGCACAAATAGCTATAAAATAAATAAATAAATAATATTTACCATCAACTATAAGCAATATTAACATCTGCGTGTGTTTTAAATAATAAAAAATTAAATAAAATGTACAATTATAGTTAAGATTAAACATATATGTTTTTAAATATCTTAAATTTAAGATAAGCCATTAAAAGTTAGGCCATATTAACATCCATTGTGTGTTTTTATTAAAATCAATTAGAAAATGAAATAAATGAAATATTTTACAATAAATATTAGCAATATTAACATCCATGGTTTGTGTTATAAATTAAATTAAATTAACTGTATAATTCTAATTAAAAGAAAATAAAACAATTTAAATATTTAAAATAAAATAATAAAATAATTTACATGAAATACAAGCAATATAAACATCTGTGGTGTGTTTTAAAATGAAATTAGCTGTAGTATTATAAATAAAACCGAAATAATTATTATAAAGGAAATAAAGCAATTGAAATAAAAATAAAAATAAAATAAAATAAAATAAAATAAAATAAAATAAAATAAAATAAAATAAAATAGTGTTCATCATACAATGTCTAAGTACTGTACCGCTGAGGTTGGGTTTGTCCATGGAGTGTGTGTAAACCATCTCTCTAATCAGCTCCACCGTGTTGTCCAGAAACTCTGCAGATCTGATGTGGGCTTTAGTTTTGGGGCCGGTTTGTTTAAATAAAGCCAGCAGGTCATTGGGTCTGACAGAACCCTCAGATAATGACATTTTCACCCTGATGAACACAAGACACTGGTTGACACTACACTGACCTCAGATCAGCAGTGTTTTAATATATATTGTCTTTTTAAAGAGGGTCTATTATGCAAAAATCACTTTTATAAGGGGTTTAAAGAGTTGTGTGGCAGAAGTGTGTGAATATAAACAGCTTCTAATGGTAAAAATGTATTAACTGTATTTTTTATAAGCACACTTGATAAAGCAGTCTGCAGAAACACTTTGATTGACATTCTCCCTTTGTACGTGTCATCAGAAGGGGGAAAGCCCCGCCCACCAGTGACCATCTCTCCCTCATAAGTACAGGAATTTTAATCTTGTTTTTGAATCTGCCACTTTGCTAATGCAAAACGACCAAAACACCACAATTAGGATCAAAACCTAAAAGAGTCAGCTTTAGAGAGTTAGAAAACATTATTTGTGGGATATTTTGTGCTGAAACTTCACACACACACACTCTAGAGACTTAGTTTACATCTTGTAAAGGGGCCACAATAGGTCCCCTTTTAAGTGTGTAAATCTCACCTGTCAGTAGTGTGTGCGTATGCAGCGTCTGTCAGCTCTCTGGCTCTGCGTAAAGCTTCCTGAATAAAACCAGATCCCAAATACACTGGAAAAAACAACAACACAAACATTTCAGTTCACTTCTGAAGCTGATTTGCAATATATTCTGAAATTAAAATATCCTATTGTGAAATTTATACATGCATGTCAGTCGTCTGTATACTATGGAGGAGTAAACAAATGCACTTAGAGTTGGTATTTCATTCCTCTTTTAAAAATTGTGTAAATCAGTTTTGGTACCTGTTGCATTCTGGGAGGGAAAATGAGATGTAGCAGAGAGCGGCAGACACAAGATGACGAATACAGACAGAATCAAGCATGACAAAGTTTCCTGCAAGAAGAATCATTGTTAATAAATCAAGCAGTGCTTTTCAGATTTATGTGTAGAACAAAAAATATATTATTTAAAAATATTTATTTATAGTAAATATATTTATGTAATAAAAACAGTAGTTATATATTTTTGTGTGAGTGTGTGTATATACACACATATGCTGTCACCATGTCAAACACAAAATAATTATTAAACTTGTAATTTCATTCATTCATTCACTTTCTTGTCGGCTTAGTCCCTTTATTAATCTGGCGTCTCCACAACGGAATGAGCCGCCAACTTATCCAGCATATGTTTTACACAGCGGATGCCCTTCCAGCCGCAACCCATCTCTGGGAAACATCCATACACACTCATACACTACGGACAGTTTAGCTTACCCAATTCACCTGTACTGCATGTCTTTGGACTGTGGGGGAAACCGGAGCACCCGGAGAAAACCCACGCGAACGCAGGGAGAACATGAAAACTCCACACACAAACGCCAACTGACCCAGCCGAGGCTCGAACCAGTGACCTTCTTGCTGTGAGGCGACAGCACTACCTACTGCGCCACTGCGTCGCCAAAACTTTTAATTTACTTTAGAAAATAAAAAATCTAATAATTAAAAATTATTTAAATAACATTTATTGAAATTAAAATGAATAATAAAATATAAAAATCATTTTAAAAAAGCTATTTTAAATATTATATATATATATATATATATATATATATATATATATATATATATATACACACACACAACCGGTCAAAAGTTTGGGGTCAGTAGGATTTTTAAATGTTTTAAAGTAAGCTTAACCCACTCACCAAAGCTGCATTTATTTATTCAAAAATACAGTATCAATTGTGAAATGTTATTGCACTTTAAAATAACTATTCAAAAGTAGTTTATAATTTAATTTAATAATTTATTCCAGTGATTTTAATGATGAATTTCCAGCTTCATAATCCTTCATGATCCTTCAGAAATCACTCTAATATTAATTATTATTATTACTAATATATTTATACTAATATTATTATTAATGGTAATAGTCATAAAAGCAATAATGACTGGAGTAATAATTTATTTGAAACTACATACAATAGGTAATAAATAAATGTTTAATAATAAGCATTTAACAATTTAACAGTTTTTTTTTTTTACATTTAATAAACGCTGCCTCGATGAACGGAAAAATTGTAAAACTATGGACCGGTAGTGTGTGTGTGTGTGTGTGTGTGTGTGTGTGTAATAAAAACAGTAGTAATATATTTTGTCCATGTGTGCTGTTATCATGGCAAAGCCAAAAGAAATTAGCAATTCAAAATTATTTATTAAAATTACTCATTCACTTTAGAAATTCGACATTTGAAATTATTTATTAAATTATAAAATAAATTATATTTATATTTATCTACATTAATCATCACTTTTTTATAAAAAAAAATCTAATAATTTTTTTAATAATATTTTTTTTAATTAAAATTAATAATAAAATAAAAATGTAAAAAATTATTTTTGAAAATATTTTTTTTAAGTATAAATACATATAGTTTGTATTGTATAGTTCTTTTGATAAACAAAATATTTAATAGGGATATTATTTTGTTTATATATTACGCATATATAATTACAATTAATTATTTTGTATCAAATTTACACACACGTACACAATTATGCAATTATTGGACAAACAATATCATACTAAATAAGTAAAAAAAAAAAACTTAAATATATACATAAATATATATATATATATATATATATATATATATATATATATATATACACATATTGCTATTATTACACAGATATACTATTATGCTCCATAGCATAAATATTACAACAATAATTTGCAATCTAGTTGTACTTACCAAGCATGTCGTATCCATCAGTACGCTTTTATACTCTTGCTCTCATAAAATACAGAACATTTTATTCTTCCTTCAAAACTAAAGTTTACAAAATGTACAAAAATAGACCATAATGCCAATGTTTAATGTTTAATGTAAAGCGCTACAGCATTTAGACATCAGCATCTGAAGTGTTTTATGAAGCGTGACTATAATTCAGAGTAATTATCAGACGAAGAGTCCGACTTTTATAGGCTGGCTTCGGTCGACAGGTATGTGCAGAATTCTGTTATCTGTGCCACTGGTGACAACAATTCAACATCAAACAATCCCGAAAGCACACAGAGCGACTGTCCTGCCCCCCCAAAAAATCCAAACCCATCATCAAACCCAACTTCTGTTTAACACAGTTATTGACCCAATCACTCCTCAGAGCAAATGGTGTCAACACACGGCTGCTAAAACAAATGACGACAACACTAGAGTCATTTATAGGAAATATTTGAGTGTTTTTAACCATACTATAGTATAGTACTTGAATTAATCTGAAGAATTCATCTGTTGTGGTGATTCTACAGTTAAAACAATACTGCAGTGTACTATATTAGTTTATCAGTTGACTATTTTAATACTACAGTATGTTGTAGCATTCGTTAGCAGTGTTGTAAATTCTGTAATATATACAGTACAATACACTTTACTATACTGTGGTATGTTTTACATGGTTTTCTAGGGTGTCTGGATTGTGTTTCCGAACACCACCATTTTTATTTATTGACTTTTCAAATATTTAGCATTTTTAAGCACCTAGCTTTGCAAAAAAAAAAAGATACTCAAAAGATATTCTGGTGTCTGAATGTCAGAAGTTATACCCCCCAAAAGGTGAAATTTCAATGCTTAAACTTTTTTTATTGGAATGGCATGAGGATGATCAAGAATTACTAATGACAAAATTTCCATTTTTGAGTGAACTAACCCTTTAAGTGCTTGACCCAGATAATTGTCTTCTGCAGCTATATTTGTTAATGTTTCCCCTAATCCCTGTGCGTTCTGCCCACCTGCGGATGACACTTCTGCTGGCTCAGGTACGATCAGATTGAAGACACACCTGGAAAAGAAGTCAGTGGAGTAACAGAGAAAAACAGACGCTTCTGAAAGTCTGATAAAGACAAATTGAAAAGTGAGGAGAACTTCGGGGATTCCAGTTTGATGACTGTAAAGGCCGAACGCTCAGATAAAATGACATGTCTGGCGGGAACACACGCTTCACGGACATATAGCGGAAACCAGTGCCAAGTTGGTGCAAGATATAAATGTGTTTGAGCAGCTCAGCATGTTTATATACAGTCTAGTAACATTTAAAAACTTCAAATGTTTTCATTATTGTATTATATGTCTTTTATGTGGTTAAGACATGTTGCAGTACTTGAAGTCATCAACAGAGGGCGCTAAAGGTAACCGCCAGCTTAAAAAAACCTTTACTATAGAACAGGGGTGGGCAAACTCGATCCTTGAGGGCCGGTGTCCTGCACAGTTTAGCTCCAACTCTAATCAAACACACCTGCTTATAGATTTCTAGTGATCTTGAAGACACTGATTAGCATGTTCAGGCGTGTTTGATTAGTGTTGGAGCTAAACTGTGCAGGACACTGGCCCTCCAGGACCAAGTTTGCCCACCCCTGCTATAGAAGAACCCCCTGAGAATAATGCTAGATGAGGTTTACAGTTTAAATATAGATGAAATTCTCTCATTACATTACATAAATAGGTTTTAACATATAAAGCGGTTCATGGTTCTGCTCCAGGTTACATTTGTGACCTGATATCCATTTCCTCTACCTCTCGCTGTCTACGCTCGGCCTCCTACGCTGTTTCAGCCTCGCTGCAAACTCAGCACCATGGGAGGTAGGGCATTCTCTTGTCGTGCACCCAAACTGTGGAATGCTCCTCCCACTAACATTAGGAATGCCGGCTCATTGGACGCTTTTAAAAAGCTACTTAAAACTCATCTTTTTAGGACTGTTTTTAATGTGTGATCTTTAATTCTTACTGTGTTTTATTTATTGTATTTTTTATTGTTTACTGTGCTTTGTTGTTTTTACTTTCTGTAAGCGCTTTGGGTTTTAGAAAAGAGTGTTCTAAATAAAAAATATTGTTATTATTATTATTATTATATCAGTTTCTTGTAAACTCTTCGAATATTAATGTGTATCGCTGACAAAAAATAATATAAATAATAATCTTAATATTTTGGGGTATATTAATATTTATTTCCAGCAACTAGGAGTGTGTTTTTGTGCTGGTATTTCAGCTTCAGGCCGACAGATAAATAAATATGATACGTAAACTTCCAATAGTTGGCGACTAGTCTCTCTCTTAATGAGCAATTCAAGGAAGCATTTAAGCGCTTCATTCAAAACTGATGATTCATTTAGAAATGAGGCTAATAAATGGATTATTAAATCACTGATTCACAAATATGGCACCGCAGTGTTACTCTGAGACGCACAAATGTTTCTCTGGAAGTATTTTCAATGGCGAAACTAAAGAAAACTAATAACAATGAGTCTAAAAGTAACTTAACATTAACTTCTAAACTACTGAACTATATCATACAGGGTTATTTGTGGCTTCCATGTCTTAATTATCGGCTCATTCTAACTTTATGACACAGTCAATGCTTTTGAATTTTTAAGATATTAAAACATGCACATCTCACAAAATACATGTATTGACAATATACACTCATCGGCTACTTTATTGAGTACACCTGTCCAACTGCAAATTTCTAATCAGCCAATCACATGGCAGCAACTTAATGCATTTAGGCATGTAGACATGGTCAAGACGATCTGCTGCAGTTCAAACCGAGCATCAGAATGGGGAAGAAAGGGGATTTAAGTGACTTTGAACGTGGCATGGTTGTTGGTGCCAGACGAGATGATCTCTGTATTTCAGGAACTGCAGATCTACTGGGATTTTCATGCACAATCATCTCTAGGGTTTACAGAGAATGGTCCGACAAAGAGGAAATATCCAGTGAGCGGCAATATTCTGTGGGCGCAAATGGCTTGTTGATGCCAGAGGAGAATGGCCAGACTGGTTCCAGCTGATAGAAAGGCAACAGTAACTCAAATAAGCACTCGTTACAACCGAGGTCTGCAGAAGATCATCTCTGAACGCACAACATGTCCAACCTTGAGGCAGATGGGCAACAGCAGCAGAAGACCACACCGGGTGCCACTCCTGTCAGCAAATATCAGGAAACCGAGGCTACAATTCACACAGGCTCAACCAAAACTGGACAATAGCAGATTAGGCAGAAATAAAACGTTGCCTGGTCTGATGGGTCTCCATTTCTGCTGCCACATTCGGATGGTCGGGTCAGAATTTGGTGTCAACAACATGAAAGCATGAATCCATCCTGCCTTGTATCAACAGTTCAGGCTGCTGGTGGTGGTGGTGTAATGGTGTGGGATATTTTCTTGGCACACTTTGGGCCCATTAGCACCAATTGAGCATCGTGTCAACACCACAGCCTACCAGAGTATTGTTGCTGACCATGTCCATCCCTTTATGACCACAGTGTCTCCATCTTCTGATGGCTACTTCCAGCAGGATAACACACCATGTCATAAAGCACAAATCAACTCAGACTGGTTTCTTGAACATGACAATGAGTTCACTGTACTCAAATGGCCTCCACAGTCACAAGTTCTCAATCCAATAGAGCACCTTTGGGATGTGGTGGAACGGGAGATTCATATCATGGATGTGCAGCCGACAAACCTGCATGATGCTAACATGTAAATATGGAGCAAAATCTCTGAGGAATATTTCCAGTTCCTTGTTGAATCTCTGCCATGAATGATTAAGGCAGTTCTGAAGGCAAAAGAGTTGTCCAACCCGGTACTAGTAAGGGGGTACATAATAAAATGGCCGGCGAGTGTATACTACACATCTACGACACGCATTCATGTTTTACCAAGTTATATTATTACTATGCATGAAGAGTGATGGAAAATCTGAACGTCTCGGTTGTGCATTCAAGGAAACAACACTTTCGATATGGTTTTAAATGAACATGTTCTGCTATTTATTGTGCTTTTTATTAACAGCAGCCAGTTAAACCAGCCAAACTGCATGGCATTAGTTCATACATTTGCAATTACTTTACATTTTCTCTGTTAAAAGAACACTTTTGTTAGTTTTTAACTTATGTGCTTATTTGTGTTCTTAAATAATTGCATTTATTATAGAGTAATATATATGCATATGAATGCATTTAGCATTTTGGGCCTTAATAATGAACACAAGAAATGTAGCGACCGTATTTATGTACAAATGGATATTTTTTTGTATTCATTAAAAAGGCCCATAGTTAATACTGTTTCAACACCATGTTTAATAGCTAAATAAGAAAGAGAAAAACAGTTCAGACCACGTCATGTGACATTCATGCATCATTTACGGCACAATACAGTCATAGTGCTGGTGTGAAAAAGCTATGAATAGGAATCTGTGTTAGACTGTGACTGGAATGCATTTCCAATAACCTGAAATCAGCTGATCTAGAAACAGTAGGGTGTGTGATCTCCAGCTGCACGCAGGAGCTGATCCCAGACCAGCGGTTTAATGAAACATGACTGTCCTGGAGGCAGATGTGGAGATGAGGAGGACACTCAAGCATGCTGAGACCACAGAAACCGATCACAACGCTCCAGCATGCTCTGAATCAAAGCTCTGAGAGGAGAAAACAATGCAAATGAAACAATGAATGAGGACAAAAACATCTATGTAGTGCAGTATATACTAGGGGTGTCAAAATTAATTGTTTCTTCAGTGCACGGCGATGCAGACGCGAACAATTGGGTATCGAATCAGTAATAGATCATAACTGGTTATTACGTACTGACTTCATTTAACACATATGCATTATATGACAGTAGATTACTATGTTGAGGGAGGAGGCAACGAGTAATTAAAACGCTTCAACTACTTAAAAAGTAGATAACTGTGCACAATTCACTGCTTGTGAGTTTGGTGGACAGGTTTCACTGACATTGAAGTACATCGAAGCCCAGCTAGGAAAAAATAAAGCTGCAGCTCTCTCTCTCTCACTCTCTTTGACCTGCTGGCGTGTTTGTGAGGTAACATTTTATCTCCTCTCTCGGCTGTTAAAACAATAACGTTACTTGTGGATCCAGACATGAGCGTGTCTATTGACCTTATTCTTCAATGCAGAAGTGCACGCGTTTTGTGATTGTTTTAGAACTTCCGATTCAGTTGCCTATGGGAGAAATGACTAGGAATAATAAACGCCAGAAAACGGTCAAACTACTTACTCTATAAACAAGTGTTTGCATTACAATACAGACAAAGTAGAATAATATAATAAGAAAATATCAGTTTGCAACACCAAGCAGCAAAACGAGCTGTTTTTACGTTTAAAAATGAATGGAAGTGAATAAGACCGGAAGTTTCGAGCCAAAATGATTCAAATGGCTACGCCCACTCGTACGCGGAGAATAAGGTGAATAGAGCAAGTTTTCTTCACCGCTTCGCCATCTATAATGCATCAGCTGATCGCTGCGGTCGTTTAACATCAGCGTCCGTGCCACTGTTTGCTGAACAGCGCCAGAGTTGCGCTGACCGTTAGAGCCAATCGCAGCCTTTTCTGTTGAGTGCGAGATCAATCATAGGCGTTAAAGAACTCGCTCAACAAAGCTCAAAAAGCAAGCGGGATCATATTTATTATATTAGTTTATTTGCTATAAATGCTCATGTCGTTCTGTGCATGTACTTGGGTTTTGTTTGATACATTGCAAAAGAGTGTTTTCTTTGAGCAGGTCAAATTAAAGGTACAGTTCATACATCTGACTGCTTGTATTAAATGACAAAATTGTATTACAAATAGTATATAAATTTAATTATACATTTTAATACAAGATTTATTGTGTTAGAGTAAAATATCAAACTGTTTATGGAAAGCATCGTCAATGCACCGAGATATCGAATTGAATTGAACCAAATCGATGGCATGAAACCGAACTGTGAGACCAGTGTAGGTTCACACCCCTAGTTTATACCATGCATTGCTATTTTTCACAAACATACTGAAATGCTAACATACTGTGAGGAATATACTATACAATTCCAACTATTTAAAACAACAGATTATAAACATATACTCAGTATACACAGTACACAAAATCACTATCTAAATAAGAATATTTTTTGAAAAATGATGAAAGATTAAAATGAATCTGAATGGAATATTAGCATAATCCACAGTATCAAAGACTGTAGAACACACAAGACGTGTCACTCGTACAGTTTTGAATTGGGAAAAGTGTAACGGTCAATATGGCGAATAAAGCCCCGCCTACTAGTACAGGAGCCAATCAGCGATCGCTATAGACTGACGTTTCTCTGCGGGAGAAGCTCGGAGCAGACCTGTGCTTTCATGACAGTTTAAGTAGTCAACAAACACACTGGAATCACAGCGAATAATTGCTTCACAGACATAAGAAATATATCCACAACAAGCTTGAAATCTGTGCTTTTAAATGAACCAAATGCACTTTAAAACAAAAGTTTTTTGGTTTTGTAATCTGTATAAAATGAATGTGAGGTACAGTCCGTCCTGTCAAGCGCACAGCACATGACAGCATCTACTCAAACGCCTACAAACTTGTAAACAAAGTGTCGCTGTCATTTCTGGAGGAGATTCATCATCAAGAGCAAGGGAATTACTTCAGAAGAGCAGCGTGATCAGAAGATTATTATCCACAGGATGATAATGTGTAGAACGGCCATAAATGAGGTTGGTGTTGTGATCTCGTTCATTTTGAGTGCGAATACGCATTAGCTCGGGCGACCTGAGACAATGCCAACTTTGTTTGTTTCAAATGCTTAAAAACAAAACTTATGAGACAGTCGTTGTTTAATTTTATTGGTGATTCCAAATATGCAATGTAATCGTAAGCTTGGCTAACAGATTAGGAGAATTTGATGTTTCCCCATTCAGACAGAATGCCCGAGCACACGGCCCGAGAGGCGTTTCAAAGATGGCCGCTGAATGAAATGACTTGCCTTAAGGGGACTTTGACAGTATGTACTGTACACTGACTAGTATATTTTAAGAAAATAATAATCTAAAAGGGATATTCGCATACTACATAGTATATACACTCTACAATGAATAGTATAAACAAAACAAAAAACTATTTGATTGTAATGGAATATTATTATATTGCACAATATATACTGCACCCTGCCTATTATTTCTCAAAAGCAATTCAATCTAAATTAAATATTGGCATATTATGAAGAGTATACTGTACGCACCCTGCTCATTTTCAAAAACCTTTAAATCAAGCTAGAATATTAGCATATTACCCAGTATATGCTGTACATTGACTAGTATATTTGAACAACTATTTGATTGGAATGGAATATTATTATAGTGCACAGTATATACTGTAGATTGCCTATTGTTTTTCAAAAGCAATTAAATCTAACATGCAGAACATACTATAGTCCTTTCCTAAAGCAGTGGTATATACTGGACACAAATAAAAAAAAAATTATATGACTCTTAGTATATGAGTCTCTTTTTACAGCATGAAAGAAATAGTAAATATGATAGTCCACAGCACATAATATTTGACTAGATATTTTTCAAGATACTAGAATTCAGCTTAAAGTGACATTTAAAGGCTTAACTGTGCTAATCATTGTATAACAGTAGTTTGTTCTGTAGACAATGGAAAACAAATATTGCTTAAGGGGGCTAATAATTTTGACCTAAATATAATAAATTTGACTTAAAAAATTAAAAACTGCTTTTATTCTAGCCGAAATAAAACAAATGAGATTTTCTCCAGAAGAAAAAATATGATCAGACATACTGTGAAAATGTCCTGAATCTGTAAAACATAATTTGGGAAATATTTGAAAAAGAAAACGAAATTCACATGAGGGTGAATAATTTTGACTTTTACTATCTATTCTCACCTTTGCCGTTTCTCTGCCATACGCAGCAGATCACAGACCAGCGTGGAGCGTGAACTGAGATCCACCGGTATCCCATGATCCTGCAGGGCTGTCAGGGCTTGGTCCGGCCCGAAAACCCGCACCAGGCGCAGGATGATATTCTCCGGACTGACCCGAATGCTCCAGTCTGTGGAACCGTTTGATAAGCTAGAAGAGCTGCCACCATTACTGTTAGCGTCGTCCAAACATGAGCCATTGGTGCTTTTTGACGAAGATAGCGGAGATTCATCGCTTGCACTGATTTGCTGACAAAGCTGCAGCAGCAAAACCCACTCATCCAGAGACTGAGGAACAATACCTGGAAAAAAAGTGAAACTTTAGATTTTCAAAATAAGAGTCTGGTAAGTTTAATATAAGCTTTGATAAACTTATTAAAGAGTCCATATTATACATGAAATAGGGTCATATTTAGGTTGTAAGGGTCTCCAACAACAGTCTAATATGCATGCAAGGTCAAAAAACACTTTCATGGTCTTGTAATCTGCATTTATTTTTACCTAATTATCCCAGCGACTCCCATATGAATCGTTCAGCGATTCATTTGTTCCCAACCCCCTCCTCAGCGCGAAGCTAATCTGCGCTGATTGGACCGATGACAGCCTGCTGCGATTGGTCGACAGTGACAGGCTTCAGCGTGAGACAGAGTGAAATGGCCAGCTGCTAATCAACAATATAAAAGTCACAGTGCATACACGCTTCATAGTGGATTTTGGCTGCCAGTGGGTGAATGTAAATACAGACGATGGACTAGAAAATACTGACGACTAACTATTTTATTGAGCAAGAAGTCCAAGAAATGGCGAGGAGATCTCCTAGCCCATGACAGTCTACCTGCTCTTTTCACACACACACGGCCGGCAGAAAAGAGAGGGTGGCGTCGGCGACACCTCCCTCACCACCCGCGTCCTCAGTTATATCAGTGAATAAACCCCCCCCCGGTCTTCAGTTGAAACCGCGACACCGCAACACCCCCCCCCCAATTTTCTGTTAGTCGCAGGTTTCGAATCTCCCGGGTTTGCGCGCGCAACTACTGTTACACACTATATGGAAGAGCATTTTCAAAAACCCATAATATGGGCTCTTTAATAAGGGAGGAAGATTATCATTGTTATAATCTCAAAATGCATCCTGAGGCATGCATATTAATGATCCTGTGTGCAACATATCAGTCATATCATGTGTTTTGACAGCTGATCTCCTGATGATGCGGCTGGTCATCAGGGGCCTCATGTACGAAGACATTGCGTACGGACAAAGCTGTAAATGTGCGTACGCAGTAAAAAATTCTGATGTATGAAACAGTGCGAACGCTGAATCCCACGCATATTCTCTTTGTACATCTGAATTAACGTGAAACTGAGCGCACATGCACGAGCGCAAAACCCCTGCCTCCTCCACCTAAAAAATATGGTAATGACTCCAAACGAAACATATGGCAAAACCAAACGAAAAAGCAATGGCAAAAGCAAGCAAGAAGATAAACTGAACAGAATGTGAATTGGAGGTGCTCCTTTCTGTGGTAGATCGGAGATAAACAGTGTTATTTGCAAGTTTGTCCTCCAGAATTAATAACAAAAGAAAAAAATAGAGTGGGAGAGTTTAGCTGATGCAGTTAACGCAGTAGGGTCTGAACATCGCACTGTGAAGGAATTAAAAAAGAAATAGTGCGATGTAAAGGTGTACAATTTTGTAGTGAGATAAAATAACTAAAGAGAACCAATATCAGCAGTGTGAGTGGCGTAGCCCGTAAAGCGCATGGCAACCTGTTTTGACACTATCAATCATGAACTCGGTACAAATCCAGCGTCTGATGAACTCAATCTTCTTTTTTCCCCCCATTACATATCAGATTTTGCCTACTCTTCATCACGAGGATGATAAGTAGGAATCATTAAGAAGTGTGTGTATTGTGTTAAGCGCATTTGAGTATCACTTATTATTTGCACATTTATTGAATGGAAATGTTTCTGATTCACGTTTGCAAATTCATCTTCAGATGGCGCCTTTATAGCAATGTGCGTGCAGTCGATCGCTCCGATTACACTGGGAAAACCAGCGTTTGGCTGGTTTGGTTTGGCTGGTCAACTTCATGGTATGGAAACCTTATATACCTGCTAGACATGCGGATGATCCTGTCCCATACAGCTGCCATTGCACGGCTCAAAGATACTTTGTAGTGTGCAATTTAACACAATTGCCTCTAGGAGTCGCCAGTGAAAATAAAACACACACACAAGAAATGCACGTGCGCCAGACATGAAGTTGGTGTGGACCAACGCACATTCTCACGTTCATTTCATCGTTAGTAAATCCAAACGTGAGCGTGAAATCTGGCGTTTTTGTGCGTACGCAGCGTTGATACAGGAGGCCCCAGGTCCGGATGATATAGAATGTGAGCTAAGTATATGAAAGTCAAAATGTGAGTCATGCAACAGTCTGCTTTGTGTTCTGATCCACTGGGGTTTTACACTCGTGGATTATACATTAAAAAAAGTTGTCTGAAGTGCCTTGAACTCTACAGCTTTGTTTGACGTGTGATGTAAATTCAACTGAAATGTAAAAATAAGGTGGGGCACATTAAGTAGTTCCTCCCCCTTTTTCTGAAACAGCCAATCGCATTTCGTTTTTATCACAGCTCTGCCAATCAGTCATTGTGCTGCAAGTAAGTGATTTAGACTGGCGTTTGCTGTACCATCATCCCCCTCCAGTAGTGTCATGTCGTCCAGTCTACAGATGGCACTGAAGGCCTCGGCTCGCCTTTGCAGCTCTCTGCACAGGTACAGGTAACCCATCCAGTACCTATCAGATGAACAACACACTCACAGGTTACACAACTGCAAATTCAGACTCAATTCTGTCCAGTCTAAATCTACACTCACCCGTGAGTTTTACACATGTCTAGCATCTTCTGTTTGGAGGCCAGATCAGCAGGCAGGCGGATCAGCAGAGACAGCAGACGACCATAACCCCAGCTGAAGAAGTGAGAGCGCCATCTACAGCACAGACAGTACAGTACAGTCAGCAATACAGAAATTAATGGGGTCGGAAAATAAATATTATAAATAACACTGTAATGTATAGATTATACAGAAGTAAATAGTTGAATAGATCTAATTTCAATAGATATATTGACAGTTATATAATACGAATTATACAAAACAACACATGAAAATAAGATATATGAAGGGTTGAGATGCAAAAACCTCGAATAGAAAACCTCGAGTATAAAAATGCATGGCATGATATATTTTTGAGCACTTCTTGTTTTACACACATGACAGATTTCTCATTGCTCATCCATTTTTTATTGTTATTTTTTTCTTTACCTGGGCTGTCCATCATGAGTGAGTGTGTCCGCCCTTTGTGGAGCATCATGGGATAGCGCCAGTTCCAGCCAATCCTGACGCAGAGTTTCTGGCTGAAGAAGAGAGCCCAAGAAAGACAACCTGGTCGAAGACAAAATAATGGATTATAGTATACGTGACGATGTATATACAAATGTAACTTGGCCATACCGTTGCTGTTCAGCCCGTGACTGGACTAAATTGTCCAAATAAGGCAGGAAGTGACTGGGTAAAGCCATCGCCATTATGTCAGAGGGGAGGATTGTGGGATAGAACTGCGGGTACGCTCTAACGGCCACCTCTCCATGTTTCTCATAGAGCCTGTAGTGAAAATTATTCAGAATAAATAATATATTCACACCTCAGCAAGTGACTTTATACACACACACACACACACACACACACACACACACAGACACACACACACACACACACACACACACAGGCACGCGCACACACACTGTTGAAGACAAAATTATTAGCCCTCCTGTGAAGCTTTCATTAATATTTGTCAAATATTTAAGAGATGTTTAACAGAGCAAGGACATTTTTCACAGCATTTCTTATTATATATTTCCTCTAGAGCAATTCTTATTTTGTTTAGTTTGTCTAAAACTCCAGATTTATTTAACTTCATTATAAAAACTGCTATGGTCTATTTTTATAATTATTATTAGCCCCCTTACGAAATTATAATTTTTACAACTGGCTACATAAACCACTGTTGTCCAATGACTTGCCAAATTACACTAATTAGCCCAGTTAGCCTAATCAAGCCTTTAAATTACACAAAGCTGAATACTAGTATCCTGCAAAATAAGAAGAAAAATATTATGTGCTTTCACCATGGCAAAGATAAAAGAAACTAGTGATTATATAGTATTCATAAAACTATTAGGCTGTAAAATGTGTTGATTCAAGTAAAATGTAAATGTGTCAAAATCTTCTTTTGCCTTGTAAATACTGTAAATACACAGAAACTGTGTGTGGCCGTGAGTGATGTAAACTCACCTGCCAAAAAATGACACAGACAAATGAAATTAGTTATTAGTTATAATTAAAATGAATACGTTTTAAAAATGTGTTGATTCATGTAAAATGTAAATGTTTTGAAATCTTCTTTTGCCTTTAACTGTATATTGACAGAAACTGTGTGTGTCTGTGACTGTAAACTGACCTGTAGAGGTGTGAGAGGAGCAGAGGAGCGTTCCAGGGCTGCAGTTCTCTTAAACTGCGCAGAGATTTCAGCAGATCCCCCTTCTGGATCACCTCCACTACTTTACTGGCCTGAGTGAACTCTAAACACACACACACACACCGAACAAACTCAGACAGTCCCACCACAATTTCAAACAACATTTTCAGATTTTTTGAGGCCTAGAATGACTGATTTTACTGCAAATTTACTGCAAGAGTAGAACAAAAACATATTAGGAACCAGTGGAGGATGACTAAATTATGACAGAATATATATGGAATATGAATGAATGTATAAACAGTGAATAAACACCCAAAAATGAACAGTTACTTACTATTTACCCACTCTAAAAAATCTAAGTAAATGCAGATTTTTGGGTGAACTGGCCCTTTAAAGCCTGTAATAAAGCCAATATTTTTTTATATAAGTAAATTATTGTTTATTGTTTTAGGGTGGGTAAATAGTAAGTAAATTTTCATTTTTGGGTGAACTGGCCCTTTGAAGCTTTTAATAAACCCAATACATTTTAATATAAGTAAATAGTAAATAAATAGTAAGTATAAGTAAATAGTAGTAAGTAAATTATGACAGAATATTGTTTTTAGTGTTGGGAAATAGTTAGTAAATGTTGATTTTTGGGTGAACTGTTCCTTTAAGCCTGCAATAAACCCAATATTTTTTAATATAAGTAAATTAGGACAGAATATTGTTTTTTTAGGGTGGGTAAATAGTAAGTAATTTTCATTTTTGAGTGAACTAGGCACTTAAAGCCTGTAATAAATCCAATATTTTTTAATATAAGCAAATTATGAGATTTCTGTGTGTGTTTTTTTGTGCAGGTAAATAGTAAATAATTTTTTTTTTGGGTGAACTGGCACTTTGAAGCTTATAATAAACCCAATACATTTTAATATCAATAAATATTAAGTATAAATAAGTAAAAGTAAGTAAATTATGATAGAATATTGTTTTTAGGGTGGGTAAATAGTAAGTAAATTATCATTTTTGGGTGAACTGGGCCTTTAAAGCCTGTAATAAACACAAAAGTTTTGATACAAGTAAATAGTAATAAGTAAATGAAAAATTTTGCGTGAACTGGCCCTCTAAAGTCTGTAAAAAATCCAATATTTTTTAATATAAGCAAATTATGAGATTTTTGTGTGTTTTTTGTGCAGGTAAATAGTAAGTAATTTTTTTGGGGGGGGGGGGGGGGGGGGGGGTGAACTGGCACTTTGAAGCTTAAAATAAACCCAATACATTTTAATATAAATGAATATTAAGTATAAGTAAGTAAAAGTAAGTAAATTATGATAGAATACTGTTTTTAGGGTGGGTAAATAGTAAGTAAATTATCATTTTTGGGTGAACTGTCCCTTTAAAGCCTGTAATAAACACAAAAGTTTTAATATAAGTAAATAGTAATAAGTAAATGAAAATTTTTGGGTGAACTGGCCCTCTAAACTCTGTAATAAATCCAATATTTATTAATATAAGATTAATTTTTGGCATTTGACAGGACAGTATGAAGACAGGAAGTGACGTGGGGCATTACACATGGCCATCTGCGCTGATAAACCCAATTTGTGCAATTAATCCATGTACAGTAAACTCACCCAGCATGCCAGCGATGTAGGCCTTCAGCACCTCACGGTTCTCTCTGTACCTCAGCATACACATCCTCCTCACTCTCTCCTGCTCCAACAGGAAGAAGAACCTCCTCAGAAACACACACACACTTTCCATGCCTCCTCTACCGGGACATCCCATCTCCAGATACAGACAGGCCAGCAGCGAGAGGTCAGCCTGCAGGTCAGGAGGCAGTGGTTTAGGGGAAAACAGCTGAATTAGTTCAACGTGGTTTCCAAGAGGAGGGAACTGTGCTCGCACTGGGGCGATGAAACAAGGGGTGGTCTCTCTAAGGTTCTCTTCTTCAGTGAGGGTTGTGGATTCATCCGGGTCAACAAAAGGCACTGTTGAGATCTCTGGTTGGACCACGACGCAGCAGGACATTGATGAGACGAGCTCTTCCTCCTCCAGGGTTTTCTCCTCTGCATTTGTTGTTTCCACAGGTATGATTTGATCCTCCGGACCCAAAACTCTCTCCAGAACTGGAGCCCACTCCTGGAGCACATCGCTGAGGCAGACAGGGTCCAGTAAAACCATCGGGTCCTGGATCTGTGAGCTGCAGAAGAATATTAATGTTCATTAGCAAAAACAGATAACAATCATTTTTAGAAATTGTCTTTAATTTTTCATTTTCAATCTGAAAATGACTAACAAACCCCCAATTTTTTTGGAACTGTAACGTTCAACAGACAACACAAAAACACAATGCTTGAAAAATGATCCGTTTATGCAAATAAACTATTCATATGTATACTCACTGTATATCAGTTCAGATATATTTATTCATCCATTCATTCATTTTCCTTCAGCTTAATCCCTTTATTCATCAGGGGTCGCCACAGCGGAATGAACCGCCAACTTATGCAATTTAATCATTTAAAACATAACAAATGTTTGACTCACACGTGGTAAAAAATAAGTACGTTATTTAATTTTTACATAAATATATCTGGGGTCACCTAGCAGCAGAAAGGTCACTGGTTCGAGTCCTGGCTGGCATTTCTGTGTGGAGTTTGCATGTTCTCCCCATGTTGTCGTGGGCTTTCTTCTGGGTGCTCCGGTTTCCCCCACAGTCTAAACACATGCGCTGTAGGGGAATTGATTAACTAAATTGGCCGTAGTGTATGACTGTGCAAATGAGTGTGTATGGGTGTTTCCCAGTACTGGATTGCAGCTGTAAGGGTATCCGCTGCGTGAAGCATATGCCATAATAGTTGGTGG
>NC_079459.1:33850287-33890287 GCF_903798145.1 Danio aesculapii | reverse complement strand
ATTATACTTTTTATTCAAGATAGAGTCTGTGTGGTGAGGATATTATAACTGCCTGAATGTAGATTATACCAGTTTTTAACCAGTTTTGATAAAGACGTCTGAGAGTACACTCAGCATTGGATAAGAAACAGGTTATACTTAAAGTGTGTGTGTGTTCTATTTGATTGTGGATCTGTTTCACAGGTCTGGAGTCAGCTCTAAACAGTCTAGTGGATGTCTGACGTATGTGCTTAAGATATTGTTCGGAATTGTGCGCACGCAGCCATGTGGAAATTTTTCCTTGTCTATCTGTGTTTTAACCAATCAGGTTAGAACACCTATATGTGTGACGCAGTTATTGACGTGATGTGCGAGTAGAATTGTTATTGATTTGTGATTGTAAGGAGAGCGGCCTAGGAACTCATTGCGAGCGTTAAAGCTGGCTTCTGCTGATGAAACTGCAAACTATCTTTAGTAAACTTTATTTATTTATTTGAATCTCTGACTCCGGCTCTTCTTCATGTGACAGACTGGTCATTCTTTGGGTCAAAACTGTACTTAATTTCTACATACTGTACAAGATTTGTTCATTATTAGTTCATGATAGTAAATACACTGACTGATGTATCAATATTTATATAAGTGTTATCCAATATCTATTACTTGGGTTTTATTTTAGTTAAAATCTCTGCACACAGGGAAATCTCACTGATCCACATGATGATGAACGTCAAAACCTCATTAAATAGGAAATAATACTGATTACAAGTTCTCATTTGCATTATGTTTGCGCCATTGTGTGGAATTTTTTCCTTTTGGCAAGAATGCTAAATATTTCATATAAAATAAAATATCTTAATGCACATTTCTGATGTTATTTTCTGCTGATTTATTTGTGCATGATATTTATCATGTTAAAATAAGCCTATCAAAGTATATGCTTTGCTTCTTCCTGACTAATGTCAAATCCTACAGTAAATAAAATGCAAAAATCAAATCAGGTAAAATTAAAAATGTAAAAATAAAGTCCACCTGACATTTTATTATCTTGTTTAAAAGGAACACTCCACCTTGTTATTTGGAAAAGGCTCATTTTACAAGTCTCCTAGGGTTAAACAGTTGACATTAACTATTTTTTTATCCGTTCAGACGATTTCTTGTTCTGGCGTGGTCACTTTTAGCTTAGCTTAGCATAATGAATTGAATTGGATTAGACCATTAGCATTTCGTTTCCAAAAAAAAAAAACAACATTTGACAATTTTCCCATTTCAAGCTAGAGCAGGCATGGGCAAACTTGATCCTCGAGGGCCGGTGTCCCTGCAGAGTTTTGCTCCAACACTAATCAAACACACCTGAACACCCTAATTAGTGTCTTTAAGATCACTAGAAAGCTACAAGCAGGTGTGTTTGATTAGGGTTGGAGCAAAACTATGCAGGGACACCGGCCCTCCAGGATCGAGTTTGCCCATCCCTGAGCTAGAGTCTTTTGTAGTTAACAGGGTTCATACACATTATTACTACTAGAATTCCATGACTTTTCCAAGACTTTTCCAGAACTTTGAAGTAAATTTTCATCACCTATTGATTCATGTAATGTCTACATATACATGGTAAATAATAAGAAAAACAATGCACGTTCAAATTTAATACAGCATATTATAAAACACGCAACAATCTATTTAGTTGAAATGTATTTTTATATTTATGTAAAATTGATTTTGATAATGCTTACACGGCACTAATAATGTGAGAGCATGTTTTTGGCCAAGGACAGAAAAGAAGTAAAGACAACTAAGCTATATTAAAGTTAGGGCTGCACAATATATCGGTTTAGCACCAATACTGCAATGTGTGCATCCGCAATGGTCACATCGCAGGATATGCAATGTTAAGTTGGGATTATAGTTTAATACAGAGTTTAATCATAATGGAGTAAGATTGAGTAGAGATTGTTCACTCAAAAATGACCATTTTCCTTACACGCTTCACTTGTTTCAAACATTCTTTTATTTAAATTGAACACAAAAAGAAGATCATTTAATAACTCCTATAGTGCTGAAACAAGTGAAGGGTGAGTAAATAGTGAGTACATTTTAATCTTTGAGTGAACTGTCCCTTTAAGGCCTGTGACTGTGTGAACATTTCAATATTTCAGAGTGTAAAACATCCAGCCACAAGTCATTTTTATTAATAAAAACTTTAATGAAGATTAAATAATAAACAATGAAGACTATGTAGTGTTGATTATTCTATATCTGTACCAGAATAGTGAATACCTGAAAACTATCATTCACTTTTATCTTTGCTATATTTTATTTATCTCTGCTTGGAATTTATTTGTTATATATTATTCGAGATTCACTCCCCTACAAAATCCCCCCCAATCAACCCAAATAAACCTGTTAAATCATCTAGTGAAATTGTTTCGCATCGTAATACACATCACAGAAATACAAAATACTGTAATGTCAGATTTTTCCCATATCGCGCAGCCCTAATTCTAGTATACAGATATTTGTTCAACTAATTTCCATGACTTTTCCAAAACTTTTCCAGGCCTGGAAAATGCTATGCCCAGGTTTTCCATGACAGTATGAACAGTGTTAACCGAGTTTAACTGTCTAATAATACCAATTTTCTAGGCCAGTATTGCTAGGAACTATACTGTCATTCTGCCATAATAGTCAAGAAATGCTGCTGCTGTACCATGGCTGCACCAGGCGGCGTGATATTATGAGCCTTTTTCCAAAAAAAAGTGGAGTGTTCCTTTAATATTCTGATTAACTCTGAAATGGATAAAATTTCAGAAAGATTGCTTTAACACACATTACAACTGCTGTGCAGTTTTATGCCCTCATTAGTTTAAAAAAAATCCCTTTTTGATCACTGGTGAAATATAAATCAAGTACTTCCTGTATCAAACTGAGGACTTCCCGCTGAGAGAGCTGAACTCTTCTACTTCCCCTTTAGTTTGTAAGTCTCTCTCGGTCTCACCGTTGTCCACCTGCTCCTCCTCGGTGAAGCTGAACTCCTTCAGACGCTCCTCCTCAAGCATTGATTGGTTGGCAATAGAGCTGGCATCATCATCTGATTGGCTGCCTCTTCGGCTGATGACGCGGTAGATGCCGCAGTCCAAAACATTAAAGCTCTCCTGTGCACAGCAGGGGATTCAGAGTCATTAGCATTTTGAAGAGATGTTTCTATATATGCACAGAACAGTGCAAAAGTCTTAGCCCCCAGTTATATTTGTTGTTTTAGTGAGGGTATAATGACATTTTTTAGGTCTAATTGCTGTCTAATTAACATATGAAGGAAAGAGTAAGAGAAAGATAGAAGAATGAATGAAAAATACTGGATCTGCTCTCTTGGTTTGATCTGCAAATCTGATAGAGCTGTTGTTAATATTGTCTGAATTGATTCGACTGTGAATGCTAAAAAGCACCTAATTTGTAATAGTTTTATTTTTCAGCATGATAATGATCCCAAAAACGCTGATAAAGTTATGAAATTATATTTGAAAACAGCTGATGAAACAAAGACAGTCATGAAATGGCCTCCACAGAGTCCAGACCTGAACATTACATACAGTGTGTAAAGGCAATATGAGATTAACCTGGAGAGAAAAAGAATAACAGAACATGCAAAATCTAAGCATTATTTTTTATTTGTTTATTTTTTTTAATATTATTTATTTGTAATCCCTCTGTAATATTTTATTTTACAGGTAATCCCATGGTGCCTCAATATCATTCAGGTCTGGACTCGGTGTAAGCCAGTTCATTAATCTCAGTGTTTATCAGCTGTGTTTTTTCTTTCTAAATATGATTTCAAATTCACTATTCAGATGAAGACTGATAAATAATTATGTTACAACTGCTATAACAGCTTCATTTAATAAGGGCCAAACATTTCTTTACACAGTACTTTATATTTGTATATATTTGTGCTTCAGCAACTCTTTTTTTTATTTTATTTTGTAGTCCCATGGTGTCTCTAGAATATTTTATTTTACAGGTAATCCCATGGTGCCTCAATAATATTCGGTTCAGGACTCTGTGTAAGCCAGTTCATTAATCTCAATGTTTATCAGCTGTGTTTTCTCTCTAAACATGATTTCAAATTCACTATTCAGATGAAGACTGATAAATAATTATGTTACAACTGCTATAACAGCTTCATTTAATAAGGGCCAAACATTACTTTACACAGTACTTTATATTTGTGTATATTTGTGCTTCAGCAACTCTTTTTTTTATTTTATTTTGTAGTCGCATGGTGTCTCTAGAATACTTTATTTTACAGGTAATGCCGTGGTGCCTCAATAATATTCAGGTCTGGACTCTGTGTAAGCCAGTTCATTAATCTCAATGTTTATCAGCTGTTTTTTCTTTCTAAACATGATTTCAAATTTACTATTCAGGTGAAGACTGACAGATCATCATGTTTGCTCATTATACAACTGCTATAACAGCTTAATTTAAATAGGGGCCAAGATTTGTTTTACACAGTACTGTATATTTGTGTTTTTGCAACTCTTTTTTTTATTTTATTTTGTAGTCCCATGGTGTCTCTAGAATATTTTATTTTACAGGTAATGCCGTGGTGCCTCAATAATATTCGGGTCTGGACTCTGTGTAAGCCAGTTCATTATTCTCAATGTTTATCAGCTGTTTTTTTCTTCTCTAAATACGATTGCAATTTCACTATTCAGGTGGAGATTTATAGATAGTTATGCTTGCTCATTATACAACTGCTATAACAGCTTAATTTAATAAGGGCCAAAAATTTTATTTACACAGTACTGTATATTTGCGGTTTGCACTCACATGTGAGGAGATGCTGCTTCTGCGGCTGCTGCAGGCAGAGTCCACAGGCTCCAGTTTGCTGATCACTTCCTCCAGCTGACCAATCAGCTGCTGCTGGGAGGCGGAACTAAGCTGAGCTTTGAGGTGTTCAAGTCGATCAATGGAGAGGGATTTCCTGGCCTGATGAGGAAGTGAAAGAGAGAGAGAGAATATAATGAAATCTAGTGTAAAACTTAATGCCTAGCGCTAATAGAATGTGCTGTATGCAAGTTTCTGCATCATTTAAAGCCTAAAAATACCATAATATGCTTGCAGATATTTAAGAAACATACTAAGTCAACATTCTTTATCTGAAAAACAATGCTCGAGTCAATTATTCTGCTTTAAAAATGTGTGTTACTTGTCTGAATGTCTGTCATTGTTTTGATCTTTATAACCAGCCCACTGCCATTTTAACCAATTATATATCAACCCCCCCAGAGAAAACTGTGACCTCTGGAAGATAGTAGCAGCCTTCGAAAATGAGATGTGGATTCATAGTTATAAAAATCCACCAGGTGCTCTTTAATTAGCTGATAATATAAATATTACAAATGTAAATACTGGCTTTCAATCTTAAGGCACGCACACATCACAATCTGGCAACCTTGCATAGCAGGGGAGTGGTCAGGTGGAAAAAAAACCCTCTCCAATGTTTTGATTTGGATCGTAATACCTAGTTCAATCACTATTGTACCTTTAAACAGTGTGCAGTTTGTGTATTAAATGTGTTTTGTTTGCATGTGTACTTTGGGTGTAGTAATAGCATGCTGAAACATGCAGCAGACAGTGGCGGCGATGGTCCAGTTCTCCCTCTTCATCAGACGCTCCACACAGCGGTCCGGCGACACCAGAGACAGGTGAGACAAACGTCCGTCACCGTGAAGACAAAACAGTTCATTACGAAAAACTGAGATCTCCAACACATCTGCAGAGAGAAGAAGAGGAAAGGCATTCAATTCAAATCAATTCAAGTTTATCTGTATTGCGCTTTTAACAATAATTATTTTTTCAAAGCAGCTTTACAAAAGATGCACATTATTGCATGAAAAGTTAAGGTTATTAGTTACCATAACATTATTGGTTGCTAATAACTTTAACTAGTAACTAATAGCTTTTAACAGTTAAAGTTGTTAAACTATAGTTAACCTGCAGTTATATATGTAGTACATAGATTATGTCATTGTGCACAAGTTCAATGAAGTGTATTGAGTGTATTATATAAGAGGCTATCCAACACACCTATTGAGACATAAAAATTATTTACAAAAATATTCTATATTTACATTTTCATCTAATTATGATGATTTGATTTATTAATTATATAGTTGTTAATTTTAAACAAAGTGTTTTTAAAAGGCAGATAATGATCTATGAACTTTAATAACATCATAGAGGCCATACAGTATTTAAACAAACACAAACACACACACACACACACTGTTTATTGTTGTATTCATTTCATAAATACTATAACTTATTATTATTTAAAATTGTATATAAAAAAACCTTGAAACATTTTTAATAAATTAGTGAAGTATTATTATTTTATACATTTTAAAAGATAAAAATGTTATATTTTCTACAAAAATCTAAAGTGTTATAGATATGATAAAATTATATGTTTTTTTTAATTATTATTATTATTATTATTAAAGTATTATTTTTTAAAATACCATAAGTTATAGTATTTTAATAATAGATTATTAATATAATAAAATTACACATTTATATGTATAATTTTTATTACATATAAAAAATCAGTCATTAATTTTCCTTCGGCTCAGTCCCTTTATTTATCAGGGGTTGCCACAGCGGAATGAACCACCAACTTATCCAGCATATTTTTTTACAAAGCGGATGCCTTTCCAGCTGCAAAACCTATGGAGAAAACCCATGCCAACACGGGGAGAACATGCAAATTTCACACAGAAACAGACCCAGGGACTCGAACCAGCGACCTTCTTGCTGTGAGGCCACAGTGCTAACCAAATATGTGTCGCCCACATATTAATATACAACATATAAGTATTTGAAATATATAACTATACATATAGGTTTGTGCAATTTCATATTCATTAAAACCTTTTATAGGTTGACCACTAGTCGTGACCTCTCACCTTTGACCTCTGTCCACAGCAAAACCTGACCACTGTGTGGAGTGAAAATGTAGATGGCCGAATCAGTCCAGGTGAGCAGATTTTGATCACTAAGAGACGCACACACACGCACGCACACACAGACACACACACGCACACACAGAGAGAGTTTGGGTTAATGCTAAAAGCTGCAAGTTAAAGATTTACCCCAAAACTCTTTCTAAACTGGAGACTTTATCTTCGTCTTCACTTTACTTGAAGGTTTTTTTGCTACTACAGTAAAAACTGTGTTTACCCAAACTGAAGGAGTCTTGGGAAGGCCAAAGACTGTGGATTTGTCTGTGTGGGATTGAAATGTGGCTCATTCCTGTGGAAAAATACACAAAAAAATGAAGCAATTAAAAAAAAAAACTTAGAGCTTAAAGGGACAGTTCACCCAAAATAGAAAATTCTGCTCACCCTTTACTTGATTATTTCCATCTTTAAACATAAAAGACGATATTTTGAAATATGTTAGAATCATGTAACCATTGACTACCATAGAATTTGTATGGAAGTCAATGGGTTTTGGACATTTTTCAAAATATCTTCTTTACACCTCTGTGTTTTGGCATTTAGCAGTAACATTAATATTACACTGAACTGAACTTCATCTGCGGAAACTGGACTGAAGTAGGTTCAATTTACTAAAACTTCATCCATGTTAAGCGGCTTTGACAATCTACACTGTAAAAGCGCTATAGAAATACAGATGAATTGAATTGAGTGTTTAAAATTGTGTTACAGTGTTAAAAACCACTTGTAAGTAGGCATGTGCTGGTATAAGATTCTGACGGTATTGGATAAAAATATCTCAGTTGCACGGTATTGTGATTGCTACTCTAAAATAAATTCTTTTTAAAATGTCAGGGTAAAAAAAACAAATACTTTTTTTGGAAATAAACTACATAATAAATAAAATAAGCTATTCTGTTGCCCTAAATAAATAAATAAATAAATAAATAAATTCTTTGAAAACACATGTAAAAAACAAAACAAAAAAACTTACATATACCACAGAAATGGTATAACAAAAAATTTTAGTGCCTTTAAAATCTTGACTTTCCAAACCGTGGTGAACCTTCAAACCAGTTATCATCCCATGCCTACTTGTAAATGAGTAAATATTAAGTAAATGTTTATTTTTAGGTGAACTATCCCTTTAACTAACAAACACTAGAAGAAGTTAGCGGGTGAGTGTTAAACACACAAACACACACTTGTAAGAGACGAGTGGCAGCGGCGGGATGGCTAGCAGCTGTTTGAACTGGTGTGTGCTCAGGACCTCTCCACTGAAACTGGCCTCCCATATGCGGGATCCAGGACGAGCGCAGAACAGCAGAGGAGCAGGAGAACTGACCAGCTGACCACGCTGACCTGCCAGACCTTGAGCAAGGAAACACGCCCCAAACTCTCCGTCCCGCTCCTTATTACCCACACGCCAGAACTTCTCCCTGAAAGAGAAAGTGTTAATTTTACTATATATTATTATTGTTATTAATATTATTATTATCGATATTGACATTACTACTACTTTTTATATTGACTTTTTTGCCGACGTGTTCAATATTTATCTCCTCCACTGTATGTCATGCTAATAAAGTAACTTTAATTTAATTTGATTGAATGTGTGTGTGTGTGTGTGTGTGTGTGTTTGTGTGAGAGAGTCTAGAGCAATGGTCTCAAACTCAATTTGTGGAGGGCCACAGCTCTGCAGATTATAGCTCCAACCACCTCCAACACACACCTGCTTATTAGTCTTGAACACCTTGATTAGTTGCATCAGCTGTGTGTGTTTGATTAGGGTTGGAGCAAAACTGTGCAGAGCTGAGGCCCTCCAGGAATTCAGTTTGAGACCAATGGTCTAGAGCAGAGATGGGCAAACTCGATCCTGGAGGGCCGGTGTCCCTGCATAGTTTTGCACCAACCCTAATCAAATACACCTGCTTGTAGCTTTCTAGTGATCTTGAAGACACTAATTAGGGTGTTCAGGTGTGTTTGATTAGTGTTGGAGCAAAACTCTGCAGGGACACCGGCCCTCCAGGATCGAGATTGCCCACGGCTGGTCTAGAGTTTAGTCTCTGTGTGTGTTTATATGTTAAACGCTGGGGTTTGACATGTTCATATGTTCTTATTTGTTACATTGTTTATTCAAGTTTAAACTGTTATGATATTTTCTTTCATTTGGATATTTTATTGTTATTATATTCTTATATTTGTCCTCATTTGTCAAGCTTTGGCAATATTGTCATGCCAATAAAGCAGCTTTTTAAATGAACTGAATTGACGGACGCTGTAGAGTAGACAGAGTACGAAGAGTAGAGAGTCGAGAGAGTACGAAGCAACGGTGCACTGCTTTGGCAATACGAATGTACAGTTATTTGTCATGCCAATAAAGCACCTAAAATGTGAAATGTGAGAGTGTTTTTATTATACGTTGTATGTTACTTTTTATGTAAACTTTAGAACTGCTTTGGCAATACTTTTGTAACATTTGTCATGCCAATAAAGCAATTATTGAACTGAATTGAATTGAGAGAGAGAGAATATTACTGTTTTTATTACTGTTTTATCCTAATATGTTGATTGTTAAATGTACAGTTTATTCTGATCTATTATTATTTTTGTATTGATTTGTATGAATAATATGATATGTTGAATAACAATACGATATATTGAATATTAATGTGATAAACTGAATAATATTATATATAAATGTTTTGATTTTTTACTACTACTATTTACTATGTTTACTGTGTTTTTTTAAATTAAATATGTATACTTTTTATGTAAACTTTAAAACTGCTTTGGCAATACATTTGTAACATTTGTCATTCCAATAAAGCAACTATTGAATTGAATTGAATTGAATTGAATTGAGAGAGAGAGAGAGAGAGAGAGAGAGAGAGAGAGAGAGAGAGACTTGGTTGCAGGTTGCTTGGATGCAGGCTCCATCTGTCTCACTCCAGCCCAGAGAGCTACCATCAGCAATCCCTCAAATATAGAAATGCACATCCGGCCAGCGACCCCATGCACTATATAGTGGAAAAACACCAACTAAATTCACAAACCCAGTCCCAACATATAAAGAAATAGAAAGGATTACCCAGGAGGAATATAAACTCAATTGGCAAACTGAAGTACAACAAATAAAAAAGTTAGCATGCTTCCACCAGATTAAACCTGGTTATGAACTGGCCCCGTACCTGACCAACATTAAAAGCCACGGTCAGAGAAAGCTGATGAGCCGGTACCATCTGAGTGGACACAGTCTGAGTGTGGAGACGGGCCGACATAAGCGCAGCTGGAGGAGCCCAGAGCTCAGACTGTGTCCACATTGCTCTGCTGGAGTTGTGGAGGATGAGCTGCATTTCCTCACTCACTGCAGCAAATATCAGAGCATAAGAGATGCTTACTTCACACAAATATCTCGAATTCTGCCACAATTCCAGCAAGCCACAAATATGGAGAAACTCCATTATATTTTGGGAGAAAATAAAAAGTGTCTCCACCTAGCAGCACAGTACGTGTCCTCATGCCACCATGAGAGAAAAAGGCTGAACCCCCTTATCCCTTATTAAAGCTCTCTGTCCTTTTCATTTATTATTATATAGTTTTATTAATCTTTTTTAATTAACTTGTTTATTGTGACAACAGATATTTATAATACAAGGATATATATAAATGTGTTTGTTTATTATTACTTATTTTTCTTTTATCTATATGTATGTTCTGTGTTTTGTTATTGCTTTGGCAACATTGTGATTTGTTTTACAGTCATGCCAATAAAGCTCTTTGAATCTGAATCTGAATCTGAGAGAGAGAGAGAGAGAGAGAGAGAGAGAGAGAGAGAGAGAGAGAGAGAGAGAGAGAGAAATTACTCAGATACATTATTACAAAATCATCTGCATGAATGTACATGTATTTTATTTCTTATTATCATTTTTTTTCTCCCATTACCCTTTTATATATCACATTAGTCTTTTTTTTCTTATTTGTGTATGTATTTATCAAAATTCTTATTGTGTACTGTATAATCACTTCATAAATATATCATTTATGAATCTGCAATGCTTTGGCAATACTTGTAAATGCACATGAATGTGAGAAGTCTCCTGTGAGTGCACACACACACCTCTCTGTGTCACACAGGAAGCAGCGGCTGAGGGACGAGACCACCAGGTGTCCATCAGTGTATCCCAGCTGAACCACACGGGAATCCACTGTGGTGACGGTCTGAACTGGGAAGATCACAAATGCTGAGCCCTGATTAAACGCAAAAAAGACAGAGTGAGAGAGAGACAGAGACAGAGAGAGAGACAGAGAGAGAGACAGAGAGAGAGACAGAGAGAGAGACAGAGAGAGAGACAGAGAGAGAGACAGAGAGAGAGACAGAGAGAGAGACAGAGAGAGAGAGAGAGAGAGAGACAGAGAGAGAGAGAGAGAGAGAGAGAGAGAGAGAGAGAGAGAGAGAGAGATGGAGAGAATAAATTATTCGTAAAAAGCAAATCAGCATATTAATACAATTTCTGCAGGATTATGTGACACAAAGGTCTGAATACGCTGAATATGCAGCTCTTCATCACAGAAATAAATTGTATTTTAAAACATAATCAGATAGAAAACAGTTGTCTTAAAGCACAAATGAAACCAAAACTAAGCATGTTGATTTTGTTAACTCACATCGCTAGTTTTGTGGTGAACAATTCATCTGTGCATGTCATTAGGAAAAAAAAAGTTTGCTCCTGTAATCTTTAATTAAAATGTAAAAATACACTTCCTGTTTGTTTGCAGTTAAATTCTCAGATTAGCTCTCAGATTAGTGAACAACTCATCTGTGCATGTCATTAGGAAAAAAAAAGTTTGCTCCAGTAATCTTTAATTAAAATCTTAAAATACACTTGCTGTTTGTTTGCAGTTAAATTCTCAGATTAGCTCTGTCTGTGGTATTGGGCGTGGCTAACATACTTAACCACGCCCCCTCCGGCTGTCAGTTTTGAAAACAAACAGAAATGGGTCTGTTAGGTTGTAATAACTCTACCCAATCCCTTTTCCCGATCTTTCTGAATGAAACGCCTACTTTACTACATCCAATCAACTCGAAGTAGAAAAAACAAGCCACACCCACTGTTGTCTCATTTAATATTCTGTTTCTCTAGGAACTGCACCACAATACGATTAAATGTGACATTGCACAACAAATCCAGTCGTATGTTGCACTGCTATATTTTTTGCAATAGCCAAAAATACATTGTATGGGTCAAAATTATTGATTTTTATGCCAAATATAATTAGAACATGAAGTAAAGATCATGTTCCATGAAGATATTTGGTAAATTTCCCGCTGTAAATACAGTATATCAAAATGTAATGAACTTTTAGGGTGATTTTCTTAATATTTAGATTTTTATAAACACTCACATTACTGATTTACACATAGCTTTATCTCAGACAAGCATCGTCCAATAACAAATCATTCAGTCAATAAAAAACTTATTTATTTAGCATTAGGGTGATGCAGAGGTGCTGCTAGGGAGAAAAAAGTTAGGACAATTCTAAGATCCTAAGCGGTTTTGGGGCCCCCAGAGATATTATTAGAGCCCAAAACGACCCCCAACCACCCCCACTCTTCACTTCCGTCCGCGACACAACCAACCAACAACCCCCCCACCCATCCCCAAACCTCGCAAAGGTTGTCATAGGGCCCGTGCCGGCCAGCGGCGCCCCTGAGATGATGTATTAATCTAAAAAAATAAAAATAAAAACGAAATTAAGACTTGGGACAGATTTTATGGTCAAGGGTCACAAATAGTAATAATATTCCACAACATAACTATTTTCCCCATTCAGAATAATGAATCCTTTTTTTAATTTCTGCTTTATTTAGTTAGTTTTCTGTTGAACCCTACAATTTGTTTGAACATGATCCAAAGGAAGAAGAGAAGTACGTTATATTACCTCTTCAAAGTAAAATCAGAAGCTGTACTGTTGGGGATATAAATATCTCACATTTAAAACACAAAGATGGATATAAAAATAAATGAAATGAATAATACTAATAACCAGTAAGACAAAGATCACAGAATTATACAAGAAGACAAACTGAAAAAAAAAGGATAAATAAAGCAATACAGTGACTTCTGAAGATAATCAAATATATAATAATAATAATAATAATAATAATAATAGTGCACAGGGTTAGCATGCATGATCATCACATTCCCAGATAATCTAGTATACGTTTTCTTGAACAGATTCAAATAAATGCATCCTTGGTGAGTATAAGGTGGTGAGAGCGTCACAGGTCGCTCTGGCCGCCCTGGCGACAATGCTGTCTGCCTTCAGCTCCTGCAGCGAGAGCATCAAAATTCGCTACATTGATCTCGTATTTACAGGGGCCATTACAGCATATCATATCAGTTACATTCCTGCATAAAACATGCTTTCTAGCGTGAAAATGTTGCGCTCTTCATATCAAATTCAATTAACAATGGAAGATCAAGTTGCATGTGGTGTGGCTTTGCTCCACTTGATCAACAATATGCCCCTATGTCTGAAATATCCTGAAGCAGCAATACTGTTTTTTACTGTCGCATGAGTTTCCAGCTTTTTTAAAGATAAATATATACAACAATAATGCACATCAGTAACTCGCCAGTAACTTATTTAATGCATGTTCCTGTAAGAAAACATTGCAAATAATTGGAAATCCAGCGACCGCAATAATCAAACCCTTGGGAACAACTGTGGTCGGAATCAAAGTTCACAGGTCTGTGTTCTCTGGACTCCTCTCAAGCGGTAGACTTCTTCATTCTGATTGCTTGCCGCCGAACTGTGTCATAGCTCATTACCATAAAGTTAACTTAATTTCAACGCTCCTCGACGCCCACACCAGCTCTCCGGCTCTCCAACCACCCCGGCTCTCATTGAAAATAAATGACTTCCGGCTACTTTGACGCTCTCGTCACTTTTGGTGTGAATGAACGGTAAGAGACGTCATTTTAAAAACATTTAATAACCTGGCCACACTTTACAATAAGGTTCCATTGGTAATGTATTGACTAACATTAACTAATTATGAACAATATTTGTACAGCATTTATTAACCATAGTTCAACATTAACCAATGCATTATTAACTATTATCTAAATTCATGCTTGTTAACATTAGTTAATGCATCACGAGTTAACAAACTAACAATGAACAACTGTATTTTCTTTAACTAATGTTAACTAATGTGAACAAATACTGTCATAAATGTGTTGTTCATAGTTTGTTCATGTTAGTAAATGCATTAACTAATATAACCTTATTGTGATGTGTTACCAAAAATCCTACAACCCCAAATTTCTAATTGAGTCATCGACTTTTTGTACCTTGCCGAGTTTAGATGACCCAGCCCGTACGCAGGACACCTTCCCTCCCACATCTCCGGCAAACACTCGGAGGGCCGCGGTGTCCCAGCACAGGGATGTTACGGTCACTCCGCGGTGCTCCCAGGACACAGAGGCTCGTTCAGGACGGCCGCGGCGCTCCAGATGAAGCTCCCACACCACCACCAAACCCTGACTGAGGAGAACACACAACAGAAGAGTTCAGCCTGGAGAACGCAGACACCTGGAGAACAGGAACATGAAGGATGAAGAGGAATACCTGGTGGCCACAGCGATAAAGTCTTCATCATGAGGGCAGCACGAGACCTGCGTGATGGAGCCTTCCTGCAAAAGATTTTCCTGGAAATGTTAGTTTACACTTTTTATTTCTTTTTTTATATATATATATATATATATATATATATATATATATATATATATATATATATATATATATATATTTATTTAATTTACACATTGAAATACAGCACTTTGCTTTTTTTATAACATATACATGTACAAAATATACAAAACATACAAAATAAAAGGATATGTATATATGTTAAAAAACTAATTAACACAACCAAATGCTCCTTCTTTTTTGGTTGAATCCATTCCAAAGCGACTATTATGATCATACTGAGTACAAGGTACAACAAATGTGTACTGAAGTGTATCAATACAGATCTGTGAGACTGGAACTGGATTGTCCACACAAAAATGATTCATCAACTTCTTCCTCTGTTAATTCCCCATCTTTGATATAACTGATGAAAGGACTCCAAACATTTTCAAATTCATGTTGTTTAGTTATGAGTCTACAATTTATCTTTATAATGGCAGGCTTGATAACATCTGTCTTATACTTTGTATAGTGTTTGGTCTTTGTATATTTGTCCAAAGCTAAGCTAAATATCTTTTGGCATAAAGCAAGCTGGGGTCTATAAATACTTGTTTGGTATAATTCAAATTCTCTTTTAATGTTTTTATATCATGTTTTTCTCATTTTCATGCTCTCTTTCACTTTTTTGGATGCAAGTATTTTTCACGCACCTCTATTTTGTATTTGTTTTCATGCAACTATTTTTTTCCATGCATCTGTATTTTGTATTTTTTTCTTGCAATAATTTTTTCATGCACCTGTATTTTGTTTTTTGTTCGTGCAACTATTCATTCATGCACCAGTATCTTGTTTTTTGTTCATGCAACTATTTTTTCATGCACCTGTGTTTTGTATTTTTTTCCAAGCAATTATTCAATCATGCACCTTTATATCATATTGTTTTCATGTAACCATTCATTCATGCACCAGTATCTTGTATTATTTTCCTACAACTATTCATTCATGCAGCTGTGTTTTGTATTTTTTCTTGCAACTATTCATTCATGCAGCTGTGTTTTGTATCGTTTCTTGCAACTATTCATTCATGCAGCTGTGTTTTGTATTATTTCTTGCAACTATTCATTCATGCAGCTGTGTTTTGTATTGTTTCTTGCAACTACTCATTCATGCAACAGTATTTTGTATTATTTTCATGCAACTATTCATTCATGCACCTGTACTTTGTATTATTTTCATGCAACTATTCATTCATGCACCTGTGTTTTGTATTTTTTCTTGCAACTAATTATTCATGCACCTGTATTTTGTATTATTTTCATGCAACTACTCATTCATGCAGCTGTACTTTGTATTTTCCTGCAACTATTCATTCATGCACCTGTACTTTGTATTTTTATGCAACTGTTCATTCATGCACCTGTACTTTGTATTATTCTCATGCAACTGTTCATTCATGCACCTGTATTTTGTATTATTCTCATGCAACTGTTCATACATGCACCTGTATTTTGTATTATTTTTATGCAACTCTTCATTCATGCTCCTGTACTTTGTATTTTTATGCAACTATTCATTCATGCACCTGTATTTTGTATTATTCTCATGCAACTGTTCATTCATGCACCTGTATTTTGTATTATTCTCATGCAACTGTTCATACATGCAGCTGTGTTTTGTATTATTTTCATGCAACTATTCATTCATGCACCTGTCAACTTAAATTTTTCGGTTTCAATATTGTTTAATTTTCTTTCTTTTATTTATTTTTGTGTAAAGAAAACATCCAAAATAGAATTTTCAAACAATTTGTGTCTGGTGATTTCTGTGGAAATTTATATATTTTTCCCCTAAATAGCATCATAAACCTGCACTGCATTTACATATCGTTTTATTCATATCTATATTTTGAAGGTATTGATACTGACATAGTCATATATAATTTGCCTGATTATATACATTTTATTTTACCATAACTGTGATTTTCTTTCTGAATTATGGACAGATCGAAAGATATCACAAAAACTCCTTTGCAAAAATCTCTGACTTTGACTTCTGTAGTAGAAATGCATGAACATTAGCACATATTTAATTAAACGATGCCTTATTTGCATATTAAAACATAAAATTTTTAGAAAAACCAATATAATTATGCTTAATCCACTGTGTAAATATGATTATGAGTTTTATATTTATATATAAATTTTATATTATATATTTATATAATATTCAGAAATCAAATAAAAGTAAAGTTTATGGAGCAACAATATCCTCAATATTGATCATTAACGAATGCCATATTTTGTCAAATGTTCTAGTTTTACCCTATTCGCTTGGAGTGTCTTGCTTTAAGAATAATTTAAGGGGCATCCATAGACATTCAAGTGCTTTAATCTGATGCTCCTGTTTTCTTTCATAAACGTGTACACTTTCAGCCTTCTTGCTGCTTGGCAACCTAGCAAAAACCCTTTTCATGAGTCGAAGCAGAGCATGATGGTCTCTGGGCCTGATGTAAGTGAAAGCTGATACCAATACAGTGCACTCTGCATGCTGCTCTAATGCAAACCCGTGCCAACAAAACACAGGACGAACCAAAAATGAGCCATTTATACTGTAATATTGCAGTGTTTATTATTGATTAAATGATTAATCTGTGTGCATTATTATAGTTTATAATATAATAACTTCCCCTCCCTCTTCATGACTCTCTCTCCTCTGATTGGTGTTTACTGGCATGAGGGCGGGGCTACCTGTCACTCAAAATAGATCCACCAATAACAAACACCAAAAATGCAAGCACAAAACAAACATTTCCTCATTCGAGAAGCAATTTCTCAGGATGTTATTCATCACAATAGAGCCGACATGAAACCCACGAATGCAAATAGACTGATATCTACTAGATAACACTGAATAGCAGTGTTTGAGCCCTCCTGATAGTCCTGTGCATCAGTTTAGTTAGTAAATGTGTGAAAAGAGAACTTGTGAAATGTGTTAGCTGTACGTACTTTGTGTGTGAGAATGAGTTTCTGCTTCCAGCCGTCTCTCTGGATGAGGTGAAGTCCTCCAGCAGACGTGCCCAAAGCCAGCCACTTTCTGGACACTGACAGACATGTACACTGCGGGACAGAGACCGAACATGAGATCAGATTAGATTACACGAGAGTGGATCTCACTAAATTTAACGGGATCATGTCCAGGTCATATTTCACTTTTTTTTCCTGAAAAAAAATGTGCATAAGTATCAGTTTTGCTTCAATAACCATCTGCTTAGTTTTAGGAATATTTATATTTACTTTTCAAGTGCATTGGACTTATGATTTTGTTGTTTAACTTCATGACCCGATCCTGTTTGTCAGATTCAATCATTCGTGGAATAATTCTTACAGCAGGAAATCAAATAAACAGAACAGAAACTGAAAAACGCTCTCTGAAAGGTAAACAACATTAACTGTGATTCAGGTCAGTTTGAATAACCCAAAGCTATCGCCATAAAATCTCATCACAACAGTAAACTCTGGCAGTAAATATGTGGTTTACTTTGATGCGTCCGGAGTCCAGTCGCAGGGCAGAAAGCAGGGGGTCCAGACAGTCAAACTCTGCCAGGACGTGAGTGCAGGACTCCACAGGAACCACAGGAATCATCCTGCACCGGCCTGAGCAGAAACAACAGTAACATTCACTTTTTTTTTAAATGGGGAATGTTAATGCATGCAGCCTGCAGACAGAACTCATAAATGCATGCCAAACCCCATTTTTGGACAAAATATGCATGCTTAAAAAAGCAAGCAATTAGAATAATATATGTAAATTGTAACCAAAAACACATTAATACTCAAACAGCATCACACTGTACATTTAGTGATTCACAAGTGTTTATTTATGACTGTGAACTGCATTATGCAGGGTTTCTGCAGGTTTCACCAAGTTAAATTTAAGAGATTTTAAGACATTTTTAAGACCATTATGAATGAAATTTTAGATTGGACAGGGCTAAACACTAAGGGTTTTTCTTCGAATATCCAGTTGGAAAAGATTTTCACTTGCCCTATCAAAAAGAATTATTATAATTGAATACATTTAATACAATAATAATAATAATAATAAAAATATAGGTCAGTATCCTCAGCAGTAAATACATGGAGAACTTTTAAACAGATGTTATTGTAAGAAAAATAATTAAACCCTTACGGTAAATAAATGTTAAAATTTTATTTTTAAATCAAAAGTTAAAAGTTTTATTGCTGGATTGTTGGTGATTGTATGGGTGTTAACGGCCAGACTGGGGAGCTATACATGAACAAAGGAAAATATAGACCTGTTCAAAAAGATTTAAGACCTGCAAGACAATATTTAAGTAGATCCAAGACGTTTTAAGGCCTAAATTTTAGTTTTTGTGATTTAAGACATTTTAAGACTATTTAAGACCCCGTGGATACCCTGATTATGGGATGTCGATCTCTGCTCAGTTGACTGTTGACGTTGGAAATTCATCTCTACAGTTTAACAGTGACGTTTATTGACATTTTTGTAGTTTGATTTAAATATTACAATGCTTAAGAAATAGTATATAGAGAAATAAGTCTGTAAAATAACAGAAAAGGTACAGGCAGACTATTACAAGATTTTTTGTAGCGTAATATACAACACCAGCCCAGACTAAATCACTTTAAACGACTAAAAATGTAAATAAAAGTCACATGGCTAAAAGTTGTTGGAAGAAAGATCAAGCTTCTATAATGCAATTCAAAAGCAGAAATAAACTAAAAATCAAAACATAAATCAAAAATATGAAAAACTGCTAATTTATGGATATTTTTTTACAGTGCACTTACAGACACAGTTCACCCAAAAATTTAAATTTCCTCATTATTTCCTCACATTCTAGTGGCTCTAAACTTCTTTTTTTACTGACATCCATAGAAGGAATAAAAAAATTACTATTGAAGTCAATGGCAGTTTATTTTTATTTTTTACAGTTTATCATAGTGTTCTTCAGAAGAAAAAATCATAGAAGTTAAGAAACATTTTACTAATATTGAGTGAGAGTAAATGGTGTGAAAATTATCATTTTTGTAGTGTAGTCTTTGTAACTTTTTTATAACTGATTTTTTACATGCTCTTAGAATAGAAAAGATTAGACTTGCAGTAAAAACAAAAGCCAGAACAGTTCCAGAAAGTTTCTTAGACCCTTTCTTAATTTTCTTTTAAGGAGACACTGATATCTTAATTGTTTTTTATTCCTTCTTATAAATTCTTTTTTTTAAATAATTTATTAATTTCATAATTTTTTTTTCTATTGTTTGTCTTTTATATTATTTTCATGATATTTATGTGTGTATATTTTTATATATTATATATATATATATATATATATATATATATATATATATATATATATATATATATATATATATATATGATATTTTACCTTATTATTTATATAATTATATAGTCTATTATTATGTTTTCCTGATAATGTCTTGTTTGGTGAATTATATCAGTGCATGATTTTTATGGCATGTTTTGAAATATCTATATGTATCAATATTATATAAATTATATTTATTAGTGTTATTTTCTGTCTGACTTCGGATGAACATAATAAAGCAAAAAAATTATTGGGGGGTAAACTATTTCTTATGTAAAATAATGCCCAAAAATGCATCCTTAGTAGGCAGCAAAGTGAACTCAATATGTATTAAGACACATCCCTACTTAAGTGTCATATGATTCCAGGGAAATCCAATTGAAAAAAGCATGACTTTCACTGCAAGTGCTTTTGTCATTCTCTTTTCTAAAGACATTATTTATTTAAATTATATAACTGTGCCAACTCCATGACATAAAACGACAAAGCAAAAATGGGTGACATGATAACTATTTTGTGAACTTTTAGTTTACATATTTGTTTTTCACACATTGACAGTCAGCATAAAACAAAGACTATTAGCAGCACACACATATATACACTTTTTTAACGACTTCCGCTTCTTTTGAAACACATATTTATGTGTCTTTAACAAACTCTTCATAAAAGTGAACTTTGAAAAGTTTATAAATCAAAGTGACGCGTTAGCCGATTAGCATGACTGTCAAATCACGAGACTTGAGTTTAGCACTCACCAAAACACCATAAACATCAAATTAACCTCATTTTGTTGGAGTTTATGATCGAGCTGTGTTGTAAAAAACAGTTTAGCAAAAGCACAAGTTGATCCTGAACTGGAAATGTCGGTACTTTCACCGTCCTCAACGTTTTGGTTTCTGTTTCTCCTCTTTGTAAATAACGTTAACTCCTTGTTTACGTTACGCGTTTGAAATCATTCAACGGTTATTTACTCTATAAATAGGAAGATAAACTTATTTGAGTTGATAAATGTGTCACCTCAAACACTTCAATGGAGTATTTAACATTGATTTAAGACGTATAAATCGTGTTTTACCTCCTCCTGAGCTCCAGACGCATTTAAATCGGAGAAATATCCAGAAATGTAGTAAAAACGAGTCATATAGTGTGTAAACTGATGGTCGTGTGTGTGAATGTTTGTGCCGCCGCTGCAATTCCTGTAGTAGCGTGTTTGACAGCTGACTGAAAACTGACCGGAGCTACTTTCCCATTGCGCTCCACTTACTGTGACGCGCATGGATACAAACTAGCGCGAGGAACTACTTCTGGCGCCTTTCGTCATCATTACTTTTCTGTCGACTAGTTATTTTAATATTTAAAAAAAAGAGTGCTGCCAAACAATCATTTGAGATTTATCGCATTCAACATTTGATGTTTCTGTTTACCTAATATATAATTATTATGTATATTTGGACACAGTATTTAAATAGGCTAAATATTTGGGGGTAAAACATGGAGACCGCTTGAGCGTTTTCTCAGTTTTACTGTAGTATTTATTTGGGAAGGGTTTGAGTAAAATGTTGTTTTATTCTATAATGATGTAAGAACATTTCATACAAATTTCAAATAAGAATATTGTCATTTTCAGCTTTGTTTTTCTTCAGAAAATGGTCAGAATAACCTCACTGTAAAGATTGCGGGGTTCCACACGAGCGATGTGTTAGGACAACATGAAGGAATTAAGTTAACTTATTACTTTTCACAAATTTAACTGGATTAAACATAAAACAATTAGGTTGTCCAAAAAAACCTCAAGTATTGTGATCTTTCAACTCATTTTATATTAAACAAACATCAAACGTAATTTTTTGAGTGTGTTTTCATTAGGTGTGATTGAAAATCAAGGCTATTCCACCAAATATTGATTTATTGACTGATCTGGAGTTAAAATATTATTGTGTGGTCTAAAAGTTAATATAAACATGTCAGAAAACATAGCACATTTTTGTTATTTTATCCAACAACCGTAATTAATAAAATCCTCAAAAAATGACAAAAAGTCATCTGTAATTTGCAGAATAAAACTAAATTATTTTATTCAGAGACCTAAACATAAATTATACATCCAGAGAAACATATTGTCTATATATATATATATATATATATATATATATATATATATATATATATATATATATATATATATATATATATATATATATATATATATATGTTTGTTTACGTATTTGAGAAAATATTTATTTAAGTTTATCGTTGTAATAAATAACAAGTCAATTTACACTTGTAATTTACACTTGTATAAATTAGTATATACATTTTTATCAAATGACAGAAACATAAAAACACGGCATAAATAAGACACATTGTTTCTGAGGAAATAAACATTTTCTAAGAAATCTTTGCGTTTTAAAATGTAAGGTTTAATGTAATAGAGATAAAAATATGACTACGATTTTTGCTAACAATAGAAAGTATACATAATATAAAATCTCATTTATTTATTTAATAAAAAAATTATATGTTCATTTATACAAGTTTAAATGCATTTAAATAAACATTCTGTCAAACATATATACATAAACATATACGTCATAAATTTGACAAACTTTTATTTTGCATACAATCAATCACAATTAACCATTAGACAGTACTAATATAAAACCAAAAAATTAAACGTATTTTCTCATAATTCATCTACAATGTTTAGATTTTAGATGAAAATGTGCCTTTTACCAGCGGATGTTTCTTCCTCCCAGACGCGGAGGTGTAGATGGGAGTCCACTGGCCCACTAAAAGCTTCCACTGATCTCTATTGATTGATATTTGAGAAGCTCAGGAGAATAAAAGCTATTCCATCCGCAGCAAAAATAGCAAAGACTCGAGTCGACCTCAAGCATCTCCTGACCTTGTAGTAAATGTGTTTAAGCCAGATTCAGATGTATGACGCCTATTATGTAAAGATGAAGTCTTTACTAAATGTATAGAATGAGTAAAATGAATGACATGGTGGATACTGAGTTTTATATGTATAATTAACAGTAGCATTGATTAATGAATCAGTCCTGCTGTATACAGTACGAGAGAAATAGGAACTCAGACTGTATAGTTACTGTCACAAATTAGTTTACATTTATTAGTGACATTTTGTGAAACTGCATAATCTTTTTATTATTATTAAATTGAGTTGCTGTTTTGTTTGAATAATAATTTAAATACATTAAATACAAAAAAATTGGTTTAAATAATACATCTAACAATACAGTATTAAAGTGTGTGTGTATTATTTAATATATTTAAAATATACAAGTGAAAATTGCATTTGTATATGAAATTATAAATGTATATAGAAGAAACCTTTCAAAACTTTTGAAGTTATGGTATAACATTTTCAAAATTATATTTTACATATATCTAGACTATATTTTATGATGTTTTTATCATGTAAATGGGGTTTTACTCATGGGAAATTGTCTCTTATTTAATATAAAAAAGTAATTAAATATTTAATAAACAAATAAGTATAAATATGTTTACGTAATATAACAAAGTAAATATTTTTCCAAGTAATATTCTACACTTTATAATATAAAAGAAATGCCTCTGTATAAATTCACATGCAAAAAACGAATAAAGCTTACATAAAATGCATTAAATAAAGAGATTTTTATGAAATTTGGGGTTGGGGTTTAATGTAAAAGAAAATAACTATTGTCCAAATACTGGTTTAAACGTTTTTAAAAATTATTTTATAACTTCAGACATAGAAAAAGTCAATAAAACATATTTAATATAAAGAAAACGTTTACAATTGAAGGTTTAATGTAGCATACATTTTAATAATAAATAATATATTCATAATATATAATAATATATCATAATAATGTGATTTTTTCAATTAGAATATAAATTATTTTAATAATAATAACAATAAAAGCCTCAAATATAATGAAATACAATCTAAACATTTTAATATTTGTATACACTACCTGACGAAAGTGGTGTCTCCTATCCAAGTTTTAGGAACAGCAAATAATAACTTGACTTCTAGTTGATTATTTGGTATCAGAAGTGGTTTATATGAAAGGTAAAGGCCTCTAGATTACACTTATTTGACCACAATAAAATATGATCAGGCCTTGATTATTAATGATTTGATTAGGACAGTAAAGTCTGACTCTGCTTAGACTAAAGTCTGGTCACTGAACCTTCAATAATGTCCAGTATAGAATATGTGCTCATGCTGCAGTGGAAACAGAATGTATATTGTGTCTGACTCCATCATGAGCTTGGAGGACTGCATCCATACATCTCTGCAATGACTCAAATCACTGATTAATAAAGTCATCTGGAATGACAAAGAAAGCCTTCTTGCAGGACTCCCAGAGTTCATCAAGATTCTTTGTGTTTATCTTCAATGCCTCCTCCATCTTACCCCAGACATGCTCAATAATGTTCATGTCTGGTGACTGGGCTGGCCAATCCTGGAGCACCTTGACCTTCTTTGCTTTCAGGAGCTTTGATGTGGAGGCAGAAGTATGAGAAGGAGCGCTATCCTGCTGGAGAATTCGCCCTCTCCTGTGGTTTGTAATGTAATGAGCAGCACAAATGTCTTGATACCTCAGGCTGTTGATGTTGATCATCCACTCTGCAGATCTCTCGCACGCCTCCATACTGAATGTAACCCCAAACCATGACTTTTCCTTCACCAAACTTGACTGATTTCTGTGAAATCCATGTGGGTTCCAGAAGGTTTTCTGCAGTATTTGTGATGATCCACAACAAGACTTTTGTCAGGTAGTGTATATGTGTGCGTGCGTATGTGCGCCAAACATAAATCTAAAAAATCTTTTCACTGTATAATCTAAATCTATAGATTTATATATATTAAAATGCATAAAAATGGTCCTTTATTCATGAAAACATTTAGAAAGCATATAACAAAACATTACTAATGGGATCCTCAACATATGATCATCCTCATGCATTACATCTTAAGCATCCCATTCATTTAAATACAGAAATGCAGCACTTCCTGTTCCTGGTATTTGTGGTTAACAACAGCTTTCTAACGGCCTTGTCAAACAGAGTACATTGAGGAAGCTTTTTTAACACACACGCACGCACGCACGCACGCACGCACGCACGCACGCACGCACGCACGCACGCACACACGCACGCGCACGCGCACGCGCACACGCACACGCACACACACACGCACACACACACACACACACACACACCTGAAACTGTTTAAATGGTGACTTTATTTGAAAGAACATCCACAACTCAGTGCAGCTATAGAGGACAGGGTAGAAAGCAGTGCGCTTGAGTGTGTGTTTGTGCACACCGATCAGTCAATGCACTACATACAAATTATTATGATTATTATTATTTTACAGTATTGCTATACTCTCCCCTTGGTGTGTCTTGAGCAACGACTCAAGGCTTCAGGAGGGTTTAATATCCGATTTTGTCATCCACTTAAAAAGCTCCTTTTGCATTAAACATTAGAAGTTCCTGAGAAATCTTTCCACCGGTTTTATTAAAGCCCAGTTTGGTCATCATAGGAACACAACGCTGTTAAAAAAGCAAAATTATCCACTGAAGAAGAAAAATAAACTATAAAGTCAACTGAACGGAACGAACAAAGTAAAGAGTGAAGAAAATAATTACAGTTATTGGTGACTGGCTCCGCCCACTTCCATGTGGACCAATAGGATGACAGAATTTGCTTTCTCTAAGCCCCTCCCCCATGGCAGATGTGCTCATTCGCACCTTCATCTCTGATTGGCTGGAAAATCCACCAATCCGGCTTGGGTCGGCCCGAGCTGGGAGAGCGCATTTGTTTCTCTCCTGTTTCCTTTAAATTTACCCAGAGTCCTTTCTCCATTTTTGGTGATTTCTCTCAGTCTCTTCAGGTTTTCCTCATCATTCGGCGTGTCTGCCAGGCTTGAAATTTGCTGTACGCAGCCTGAAACATCTCCTCCAGGTGGCCTGTTAGCTGTTAACACAAGTGATTATTATTATCATTATTGTATAATATTCAATACTTCACTCAAGTCACATCACAGTAGTTAATATGGCAATTTATAAGTTATATTGCTTTAAAGAAAGCAGCACAAACAACAGGTTTTTCCTTTCTAATTCTTTTTTCTCACTTTCAATTACTATACACACACACATACAGACACACTGACCGGCCACATTTTTAGGTACACCTTACTCGCACCGAGTTGGACTACTTTTGCCTTCAGAACTGCCTTAATCCTTCATGGCATAGATTCAACAAGGAACTGGAAATATTCCTCAGAGATTTTGCTCCATATTGACATGATAGCATCACGCAGTTGCTGCAGATTTGTCGGCTGCACATCCATGATGGGAATCTCCCGTTTCACCACATCCCAATTGTGCTCTATTGGATTGAGAACTTGTGACTGTGGAGGCCATTTGAGTACAGTGAACTCATTGTCATGTTCAAGAAACCAGTCTGAGATGATTTGTGCTTTATGACATGGTGCATTATCCTGCTGGAAGTAGCCATCAGAAGATGGGTACACTGTGGTCATAAAGACATGGACATGGTCAGCAACAATACTCAGATAGGCTGTGGCATTGACACGATGCTCAATTGGTTCTAATGGGCGCCAAATTCTGACCCGAGCATCCGAATGTGGCAGCAGAAATGGAGACTCATCAGACCAGGCAATGTTTCTCCAATCTTCTATTGTCCAGTTTTGGTGAGCCTGTGTGAATTGTAGCCTCAGTTTCCTGTTCTTAGCTGACAGGAGTGGCACCCGGTGTGGTCTTCTGCTGCTGTAGCCCATCCGCCTCAAGGTTGGATGTGTTGTGTGTTCAGAGATGCTCTTCTGCAGACCTCGGTTGTAACGAGTGCTTAATTGAGTTACTGTTGCCTTTCTATCAGCTGCAACCAGTCTGGCCATTCTCCTCTGACCTCTGGCATCAACAAGGCATTTGCGCCCACAGAACTGCCGCTCACTGGATATTTTCTGTTTTTCAGACCATTCCCTGTAAACCCTAGATATGGTTGTGTGTGAAAATTCCAGTAGATCAGCAGTTTCTGAAATACTCAGACCAGCCCGTCTGGCACCAACAACCATGCCACCGTCAAAGTCACTTAAATCACCTTTCTCCCCCATTCTGATGCTCGGGTTGAATGCAGCAGATCGTCGTGACCATGTCTACATGTCTAAATGCATTGAGCTGCTGCCATGTGATTAGAAATTTGCGTTAACGAGCAGTTGGACAGCTGTACCTAATAAAGTGGCCGGTGAGTGTTTATACAGTACACACACACACACACACACACACACACACACACACACACACACACACACACACACACACACAACTATATATACACATTATAAAAACATAAACCAAAATATTCTGAGGTTCTTCAAAAAATAACTTGCCAGATTATATACTTGATTATATACTATATACTTAATCATTTATATTAAAATATTAAATATTTAATATTTAATTCTACTAAAATGTTTTTTTCTTCTGGCTATTTGCAGATTTTTCTGAATTATGGAGTTATAAAAAGAAATGTCCAAAACCCATTTGAAAAAACCTTTAGAGAATTTTCAGCTAGATTTCATCCAACCAGATGCTCAGATATTTGTGCTAGACATGCATGCAAATAAATAACACAACTAAAAACAATTGTCACAGTCTGAAAGGTCAAGTTAACCAGCACACTCTCACACTACAAACTATTGTCCTTCCACACAATGATCAATTCTGGATTGCTTTCCAACAAGCAGCTAACAAGCATTAATTATTCACGTTTCCTCAATCCAGAGTCCATTACAGATAGCAGAGTAGGTGTGGCCTCACGTTAGTGCTCAAATACTGTCGCTGGATCTTCTCTTGAAAGGGGCGGAGCTTCGTCACCTGAAACCTCTCCAGGTTGGATTTCATTTTCAACACCTGTGTGAGTGAACAAATCTGATAAATCATGCAGCAAAATAACAAAACCATAAAGCTACGGTCACACTGGGCTTTGTGTGTGCGAAATTCTGTCGTGCGGCGCTGCGAAAAGGGGCGGGATTAAACAAGATAATTAGACATTAATAAAGTGAGCGATTGCTCCATGTTTTTAATTTCTGTCCAGAGAGGTCCTGTTTTGATGCTCGATTCATCTCACGCAGTCAAGTGATGCGATTTCGCAGGTTAGAGTTCACCAAGCTTGAACTTTGCACCGCAGCAACCTGCGAAACTCGACGCATGACCCCGCGTTTCCGGTCTGACGCATTCGCGTGCGTATGAATGGAAGTCTATGGAAGGAAAAGTCAAGTGTGACCGCACCTTAACACTTAAACAGTTTAATTGAATTTCTTGACCTTCTCCTCCAGAAAGGGAGTGTTGACAGGGAAACAGGACCAGAAGTGTCGGAGCAGCTCTCCTGCGGCCGTGTATAAGTGCTTCAGCTCGCTCTGAACATCAGCGGGCACTAACTCTACACAAATAAACACAAAGTGCGTAAACATCAACTTAATGGACAGTAAAATGAGGCTTAAATGCCTGGTTTAAAGCACACAGCCGAGAGCATTAAAATCTGATATGATATGATATATAGGCTGTGCAATACATCAAAAAAAAATCATTATCATGATAATAATTGATCTCCCAGAGAAGAGAAATTAATTTGATGTGCCAAGCTATTGTGTGCTGCATTCATAGATTGTTTATCTAAATCTGACCAATCAGATGAGGCATTTACTCTCTTTAGCCCCGCCTCTCCAGTAGGTGCTGTTAAATTAATCTAGAGCTGAAAATAAACACTTAAGCTGCGGTCACACTGGGCTTTGTGTGTGCGAAATTCTGTCGTGCGGCGCTGTGAAAAGGGGCGGGATTAAACAAGATGATTAGACATTTAAAAAAGCGAGCGATTGCTCCATATTTTAGGTCATGTTTTGATCCTCGATGGTCTCACGCAGTCAAGCGATGCGATTTCACAGGTCAGAGTTCACCAAGCTTGAACTTTGCACCGCAGCAACCTGCGAAATTTGACGCATGACCCTGCGTTTCCGGTCTGACGCTTTTGCGTGCATATGAATGGAAGTCTATGGGGAGAAAAGCCCAGTGTGAGCGCAGCTTAATGCTGGGAGACAAGAGAGGAAAATTAGTCAAATTTAAGTCTTTTAAGACATTTTTAATGTCATTATGAAGGAAATTTCAGTTTTTTTTCTAATGGCCAGTGGAAAGATTTGAACTTTCTCCATTAAAATTGTAATTAAGCTCTATTTAAGCCACAATTCTTTAAATAATGTGTCAAAACAAGCAAAATCTGGTTATATACATATATTTTATTTTAACATTTACATTTTAGCAAGAAAACCTCTTGAGATTTGCCATTTCCTTTTCAAGAGTGTCCTGGAAATAAAAAAAATATTTATTAAATAATTAATAAATGTAACTTTTGTTAAAGTTAAAAAAATTAAAGGAAAATTAAGAGCTGTTAAGAATGATTTAAGACCTAAACACCATATTTCAGTGAATTTAAGACTTTTTAAGACCATTATGAAGGAAATTTCAGACTTATACAGGTTTTTTTTCTAACAACTAGTGGAAAAGATTTTAACTTGCTCCATTAAAATGATCATTTAGCTTGTTCTTATTATATTATATTTTTTTGCATAATGTGTCAAAACAAGCAAACTCTTGTTATATACATACTAGGGTTGTCACAATATTGGAATTCGGTACTAATCAATACTAAAATTTTTAAAAAGTCAATTTCCCGCTAACATTTGAGCACTGTTGAGAACGTTCTTCAACAATGCTAATTTTCCATTGTGTTGACGTGCTCAACCGAAATGACTGTGATTGGCCGTAAAGATCATCAGTTCACTGAACTCAACGCTGTTTACTGAGTGTAACCACAGATACAGGGACAATGGAGCGTTTTAAAGCTGATGAATCGCAGATCACTCGTATGTCAGCTTATAGAGAAACCAGCAGATCGACATGACTTTAAAACGCTCCAGTGTCTCTGTATCTGTGGTTACACTCAGTAAACAGCGGTGAGTTCAGTGAACTGATGACCTTCAAGGCCAATCACAGTCATTTCTGTTGAACAATTGAACACAATGGCAAATCAGCGCTGTTTAAGAACGTGCTCAGCAGCGCTCAAACGTTAGCGGGAAATGGACATCAGTATTGATTGCTACCGAATTCCAGTATTGTAACAACCCTAATACATATACTTTTCTTCAGCATAACTTTCCACTTTCCTTTAAACAAAGGCTAGTTTTAAAAGCTATAATAAACTAAATTTATGCACCACAGTCTGTCCAGGTCAGTGTCCAGCTCATCGGATAGCTATAAATGCATGGAGAACTTTTAAACAAATATTATTTTAAGAAAGACAATTAAACCACATTGGTAAATGGAGTAAATAAATGTAAATTTTGTTGAACATTTTTTGAGATGGATTGTTAGTTAACAGACTGGACAAAGGAAAATTAAGATCTCTTTAAAGTTATTTAAGACCTTTAACACCATATTTCTGTAAATTTAAGACTTTTTAAGGCCTAAAACTGTGTTTCTGAAATTCAAGACCTTTTAAGACCTCATGGACACCCTGAACAGCCAATAAAAATCAGAATAACCACCAAGGATTTCAGTCATTTGTGGTGTTTTTAAAGTCTAAATGTTTGCACCTTGACATTTTGGTAGATAATTAGCTCATAAAAATATCTATACCCTGTTCATTGTAGTATGATCATTACATACATAAATAATTTTTTTAATTGACAAGAAAATAGTTAGTTATATCTCAAGAAATGTAGTTTTTGCAACAATATCGCATGTTTTTCCAGTATCATGCAGCTCTAATATAAAGTGAATGGTTTGACACTCACGGTGGATGGTCTGCTGGCCTGCGCTCTGCATTAGAACTCCTCCAGGTGAAAGAGCGCTGATGGCTGAACTGGCCACACTGCTGGACATCACCTGAAACACAGAGAAAATATGACCCCAATTCACCATTTCCTGGCAGTTTGATTGACAGTCGATCTGGCCAATCATAATGCTGATATCCTGTGCCTATCTGCCATTTTGTCCGACAAACAAAACAGTCTGACAAACCAGGTGTAGTTGAGTAATATTGGCCATTAACATCAAATTATTTGTTCAGCAATTCGTTTGTTCCAAACCCCCTTCGTTGCATGGCTCTAATCTGCGCTGATTGGTCTGATGACCCAGTGTGTTGTGATTGAACGATTGCGTTCAGCAAGAGATGGAGAGAAACGCCCACCACTGTTATGAAGTTGCAAGAGTAGAGAGTATATGACACCCAGTGGTTAAACTAGGTATTGCATTGCTGGATTACAACACACGCAAGCGCAGGTTGCCAGATTGAGGACCAACAAGAGCCTAAATGCTGATTTAAGGCTGATTTAAATTGTGTTTTAAATTAAAGCAATGGCATGCGATAGAAGGAATATTTTCATATATTCATATTGTTGTCCTAACCAATACCTGGTATTAATATTTTAGAAACGCATGATTTCCGCTACATTCATTCTTCCATGGCAGGGCGCCACACCAAAATTCATCCTGCCACGGCTACATTACAGCTTCTCATTCAAAACATTCAGCTGTTTTTTTAAATAGCGGGTTATAATCGCACCAAAACGCATTAAAAGGTAAGTGAATTATAACAGCGCAAACTTTTTTGTAATCGTAGTAGTGCTGTGCGTTATTTGTTTAACCCTTTAAGGTGACGTGTTGACTGACTGACAGGTGCGCGATGCATGAGGCCAGCAAATACAACGTCACTTTCAGTTATGATGAACAGTTTCTATAATTATACTTTATTTATAGATAAAGGTCTGTGGTTCTGCATACAAAGACTTTATCTTGCTGGAGTTTATAGCCGTTTCACTTTACTTCAGGACGCATTAATGTCGCTCTGTCGGTCTATTAGAGACATTCATAAATATTCCTAGCAAATCTAATAAATGTTGGAGACATACTCAATACATAAACGCAGTAAATCGCATTTCAGCAGTGTTTATTTGAGAGCGCACAAGAAAATCTGCAGTTGAGCAGTGTATATTTGAGGGCGCGCAAGAAGTTGTGCACGAACAGAGGAAATCGGTGCGCAATCTAAGAGATTCACATGCTCGTATTACATGAATGCGATCTCAACTTGTAATACTGTGCTCACAACATTTGTCAATGAAATAACGCCACAGGTAGTTGGTAGATCTGTGTAAAAAGTGAAAGTGTCTGTCGCCACAGCTGGAAAAAATCCCAGAGGAAACACTGAAACGGCTTCGATTATTTTTTTGCAGCTGAACAACAGAAAACTATGATCAACTCAGGTGCACCTCATATGCTTTATTCAGTGTTAAATTCTAACATTGTGAGTTTGAATGCCATTTTACATGAAATTTATTGCCATATACTGAAAGCAGCAGCAGATAGTTCACCTCAGATCTGGAAAATAAAATAAACCGTTTCAAAATGAACTTCAGAACTGTGAAATAATGGAAACCAACACATATCAGTGATCCAGCATGTACATTTAATAATGCTGAAGATTTGATTATAAACCTTAACATTTCGCTGGAGTGCAGCGAGTGCACTATTCTGTGGAATGGCTGTTTAAACTTCTGACATGGTTCGTCTGGTGCAAACAGCCAAATTGCTCATCACTGCAAATCCCATCACATAGTTTGTTGTTAGGACATGGAGTTACAATGTAACCTGCTGACCTAATGTTTACGCTCGTAATATTTATATTATTTGCTAATTAAGAACTACCTGGAACTCTGAATTTGCGTCTCATTTTGGAGTCTGCTACTGTCTACCATAGGTTGCATTTCGGTCACGAACGCAAGCTTTGAGAGCCTTTCTCAATGAATAAATGAATACGCTGTTTTCCAACAAGGCAACCCCCCAACCCGGGGTGCTGAAATATAATTGGCTAAACTGGCATTGGTCAGGTTAAAACTCTCAAAACAAAGACAGCCGTTCCAGCACGGAAAACACATTTTCAAAGCAGAATATCTGACTTCAGCATTGTTTTTCAGATAAACAAGAATGTTCACTTGTACATATTATGGTATTTTTATGCTTAGAAGAGTCAAAAACTTACATAAAGCACCTTTAAACACCAGCATATTCCTCTACTCTTAACCGTAACCCCAAGTAATAACAACGACACACATTCAGTATTAATCAACACAGTGGCAAAAGTTGAACTGTTTAGAAAACAGTGCGCCACACGTGTGTATGAACTGTTGATGGTGGCCATAGCAATGACAAACGGCAGAGGATCACGCGCTCAGAAACGCATTTAAATCAATAAAGAAAGAAGCACACGTCGCGTTTCAAATGTGGTTTTGGTCGCAAAATGTGAATAGCCCCATTCAGATTTAACCTGAGAGATACATTACAAGCCGTGTAAGAATGGGTTTTAAACCACAGCGGTTCGAACTGTAGTTCTGCCGAATGACTAAAAAGTTATCAGCATTGATGGTAAAAAAAACCTGTACATATCTAGTCAAATCATTCTTTTGCAATCTTATACCAAAAAACGGAAATAAGGGCAGTATTAACAGCTTAAAATGTGGGACAGCGTTGATATTATATGATTGTATTGTATTGAAATATGGAGAAATTTTGTATCTGTCTTGACCATGTGACTAAAGCCCAAATGCTGAGACATTCAAATTGACCAATCAACATGTGACCACATCGTAAAACCCCTAAAGTCCACATACCAGGCCTTGATCTTATCAGTATCTGCCTTTAGAGTCAGTATGGACCTTCTTGAGTCAAAAAGACATGTTTTGTCATATAAACAAATACATATGATAATTTTCATTCCTACAGCCGCGTTACAGCACATAATTAAATACATATTTTGCAAACTACAGAAACCATTTTAATCACACTTATGATTCGGAGGAAGAAGAAACCTGTCCATATGAACTGTGTACTACTGAAGCCCCTGTCAAAGTCTGACAAAGTCCTATACATTAGTAGTCTTTGCTGATCCTTCCTTTAATAACAAACGGTCGGCGAATCCCGAGTTGAAAAGTAGGTCATTGTATTAATCATCAAAAAAGTGACAGGAACAAACACAGCACACGATTGGCTATACTGTGGTATTATTGTCAAAATGAACTTTAACCCTTTATTCCTCACGTCATGATAAATCCCATGATCCACCGCGCTCCGCTAGTGATTGAATGAAAAGGCATGTCCACGTTTTACCAGATCCGGCACTTCATATTTGGTGATGTCGCGTATATATAAGTTGATACGGCCAGGCAAAAGATTCAGACACAAGAAGAATAATTCATACAACTCTTTCCTGCAAGAATCAATAGATTTAAAAACGGTGATTTAAACCTCAGCTGGATGTTTTCATTCATTTAGAGCGCTGTTACACACTGCATAGTAACTGTGTCTGTCTGATAGACTATAATCCAGGATTTACTCCCAGTTACCTGCGTGAGCTGGGGTTTGTAGCTCCTCATCTCGTGCTGGATAACGCTGATGGAGTTGATGATGTCCTGACTGGTGCTGTAATGCTGCGACTGCAGAGGAACCGGCCCGTGGGCATATCTGACAGACACAAACACACACTTCATATGAAGAGCCAGAGTGTCCAAACGCCAGCACAATGAAGCCTGAAGCATGTGTTTACCTGTCTGATTTCTTCAGGGTCAGAGCGATGGTCTTTCGGCCCGAGTCGCTCTGCAGGTCATCATACTCTATGGCTTCCTGTAATTTCACCTGAAGAGCCACAAACACAACATTAGAAAAAAAACAACAACAACAGGATTTTACACTGAATATATTTAATATAATTTCAAATAATGTTTTCAATAAAATGTTATTTTATACTATTGCTAATATTAATTAAGGCAGCACGGTGGCTGAGTGGTTAGCACTGTCGTCTCACAGCAAGAAGGTCACTGGTTCGAGTCCCGGCTGGGTCAGTAAGTGTTTCTGTGTGGAGTTTGCATGTTCTCCCTGTGTTGGCGTGGGTTTCCTCTGGGTGCCTATGGTTTCCCCCACAGTCCAGACACATGCGCTACAGGGGAATTGGATGAACTAAATTGGCCGTAGTGTATGTGTGTGTGTGTGTGTGTGTGTGTGTGTGTGTGTGTGTGTGTGTGTGTGTGTGTGTGTGAATGCATAAGTGTACGGGTGCTTCCCAGTACTCGGTTGCGGCTGGAAGGGCATCCGCTGCGTAAAACATATGCTGGAATAGTTGAATCAGAATCAGAAAGAGCTTTATTGCCAGGTATGTTCACACATATGAGGAATTTGTTTTGGTGACAGAGCTTCTACAGTGCAACAGGATTACAGAGACAGGACAAAAACAGATAATAAATATATATTAAAAAAATAGAAGCAAGTAGTGAGTGCAAATATACAGATTGACAAGTGTATGTACGTGTTTATTACTATATACAACGTTATATGTGCAGCTGTTATGTGCAAATTGGCATGTAAAGTGTGTTGTTAAATAAGTGTATATGTGTATAAAAGTGTCGGTTCATTGGCGGTTCATTCCACTGTGGTGACTCCTGATAAATCAGAGACTAAGCTGAAGGAAAATTCAATGAATTAATAATATTCATTAATAACATAAAAATGTTTGTTATTTTCAGTTTTATTAAATATATGCAATATTTAGGAAAATCACAACAAGGTTATATTTCTGTATTTGTTTTTAATATATAGATCTGTATGCATGTAATTGTACTAAAATCTATACATTTAAAATTAATTAAAAAAAATACTGAAATCAATCACATGCATACTGATCTATATACTGTATCATAAAACAAAAAACAATTACAGAACTATAACCATGGTGTGTTTTTCCTAAATATTGCATGTATAGTGCATGAATATAATAATCATTATTTTCAGTTTTATTAAATACATGCAATATTTAGGAAAAAACACACCTTGGTTATAGTTCTGTAATTGTTTTTTGTTTTACAATATATAGATCTGTATGCATGTGATTGTAATAAAATCTATAAATTTTTAAAATAATTTTAAAAATAGTGAAATCACAATCACATGCATACAGATCTATATACTGTATCATAAAACAAAAAACATTTACAGAAATATAAGCATGGTGTGTTTTTTTCTAAATATTGCATGAATTTAATATTTATTATATTCGGTTTTATTAAATACATGCAATATTTAGGAAAAAACACACCTTGGTTTTATTTCTGTAAATGTTTTTTGTTTTATAATACAGTACATAGATCTGTATGCATGTGATTGTGAGCATTTCTACTTATATTTCCTTTAATATGATTGTTATTATTTAAATGTTATTAAAACGTTAAAAGATTCTTTCCTGTATGTGTAAATGTATGTGTGTGTGTTTGTTTGTGTGTGATTAAAACCCAAACAAATAATACTAAACCTTATTATTTTCATTACAAAAATAAATTAATACAAATAATGTGGTTTATAATACATAAATAAACCTTAAATATTTTAATTATAGCATTATTTTATTATTTTTTATTGAAAAAAAAACATTAACAACTACTTTTATTTTAATTATTATTTTTTTATTTTGACAAATGCATAAATCCATTACTTTTTTTTATTTAGAAGTATTTTCATTACAATTATATTTATAAAGCAGAGTAATTTGTAATGTTTTAATGTTTAAATGAATCCTCTTTGCACCATTCATAACAACCTACATTAATCATGTGAAAATCTCTGATATCCACAAAGCTGGAGTCGTGTTTCACCTTTTTAAGTGGCGGCTGAAAGAAATCTGAATCTCTAGAGTTTCCATCGGTGCTGCTCGTTTCGCTGGCTTGATCACTGGGAGCTTCCCTATAAAACACACACGCGCACACACATACACACATGCAAAATACATTAAATCTGTTGTTTTGCCCTACCTTGTCAGAATCTCCTACCTCTAATTCAAAAAGTAGGTAGCACATTTAATCAGCACCAATCAGATTATGCTACCTGTAGAGTGTGTGATATAAGGCTGTAATCCCTAACCATAACCAGTGTTGGGAGCATGATCTGAGGGGTGGGAGAAAAACACTCACGCTCTCCGCAGGCCGGCCGCCAGGACCATGGCACTGTGGTGGTTGAAGCGCTTGATGATGGCAGAGTTGCTGTTTTCTCGGAGTGTTTTGTTGGATGCGTTTGACGCCGGGGGAGCCGCCGCTGTGCCGTAACCCTTCATAAACACACACACACACAGATCACCAGATTCACAGTAAAAATCTGAATGAATGTAAATACTATTTTATACTGCTATATTTTACTATTATACTATTTTATGTTTGCTATTTGAATTAGTGCTGGGCAAAGATTTATCACTCACTCACTCACTCACTCACTCACTCACTCACTCACTCACTCACTCACTCACTCACTCACTCACTCACTCACATACATACATACATACATACATACATACATACATACATACATACATACATACATACATATATATATATACATATATATATATATATATATATATATATATATATATATATATATATATATATATATATACACACATACACACATTCTATTATTTTGGATCATTAAGCGTGATCTTTGCCCAGCGCTAATTTTTATATATTTTAAAATGTAATTTTTTCCTGTGATTTCAAAGCTGATTTCTTTTAACATGATTACGTTAGACATCAGTCACATGATCTTTCAGGAATAATTCTAATATGCTGAAAGAAAAAAAAAGCTTGTTTTTTTATTTTCATTGTACTTTGGATGAAATAAATTCTTGGAGAGAAGAAAATTCTGTAAAAAAAATATATAAACATTTTTACTGCTCTATTTTACCGTGCTTTGACCAGCAGTGTGCTTCTAAAATAATGTCACACTTCCATTAAATGCATGTCAGATATTAGACATCTGAATAAAATGTAAAAAAAAAATTAAATTAAATAAATAATAATAATAATAATAATAAATATATATATATATATATATATATATATATATATATATATATATATATATATATATATATATATATATATATAGGCATAATATATTTCATATATTATATTTTATAATATTTGGTTCATTATTCCCAGTATAAAATGCCCATAGTAATTAATTCCAGGACTCTCTGTGGAAACCACTTTTGGCAAAACAGCCACCAACAATATATTCATGTAGCTCTTTTTAACCATTCCTAGGGTGGAAAAATCGAGCATCTTTCACCTCATCCAATGTTTTATCCTCAAGAGCGAGCAGATCCACCATTGGATTCTTCACTCCCTGGGTCACCATAGACTTCAGGCCTGATAATAATAAAGAGAAACAAACACCATCAGAATATAACTCAAAAGAGCCATTTCACATGCTCAGATGAAGCAAACAGTGCATGCAGTTCTTATTAAGTTCATTAAGTTATTAGGCAAGGCAAGTTTATTTTTTACAGCACACTTCATACACATTGGTCATTAAAGAAATAATAATAAAAGAAACAAATTACAAGTACAAGAAATAAAAACAGAATAAAAATGATTTAAAACAGGTTTTAAAGGAATGAAAAAGAAAACAGTGCGATCATTATTCGCACGATTATTATTTGCTATTAGATTCAGCGGTTGTTATCTGGGAATAACAGACCTTGGAATGTCACGACTGACCAATAAAATAAAGTATTCCAGACAGCCGTGTTATAAACATATTCATACTATGGTGCTGTTGAACGCTTGATTCTGATTGGCTGATGAGCATTCTCACAGCTAATGTAGTTCCGGCAGGTTTTGAGTGCATTACAGCTCCATATCACTATCCTGAATGATAGGAGATATTTCAACAGTCGAAAACCACATCAAAACACAACAGAAAGCTTTGGAGGAGATGTGGAAGAAACTAGAGCTAGACATAGGAGCAGTTTGAGGACAAAAACCTGACAACTGTCTCAAATACAACATCTAAACAGCGTATTTAGCTGTGGTGAGCATAGAATAAGCAGAATAATGCACTCTGGTCCAGTGAATTATTAGTAAATAATGCACCAGCTTAGATGTGCAATTAAAAAAACACTTAAAGTCTGCATAAACTGGAAGCTGCAACTGTTTTTTTTTTTTCATATTGTAATGCATTTCCTAGAGAAACAGAATATTAAATGAGAAAACAGTGGGTGTGGCTTGCTTTTTTCACTGCGAGTTGATTGGATGTAGTAAATTAGGCATTTCATTCAGAAAAGGGTTTCGGGAGAGTTATTACAACCGAACAGACTCCTCCTCATCACCGTTCCTGTTTGTTGTCATAGCGATGTCAAAACTGACAGTGGGAGGGGCGTGGTTAAGTATGTTAGCCACACCCAGTACCTCAGACAGACCTAATCTGAGAATTTAACTGAAAACAAACAGGAATTACAAGGACAAATAATGAGTTTTTCTTAATGACAAGCACAGATGACTTGTTCACCACAAAACTAGAAATGTGAGTGGGAAAAAAAATAATATAGTTAGTATGTGTAGTTTAAAAACCCCTCATACCCTTCTCGTCCTGTTTGGCACACTCAGAGAAGATGTCCTGCTGGCCCGTGTTGATGCGGTCTCTGTGAAAATAGTGCGACTGAAAGAAACGCGTCCAGAACTCCTTCTCCGTCATGTTGTGAGGAACGTTCTCTGCGTATTTCTGCTTGACTGCAAACAAAAACAGAACGAAACAGAAATCAACATATTTAAAGTATTTATTTTGTAAGTCAAACCCATTTAAAGTCTAAGTCAATTACTCAGTCATAATTAAGGGATTACTGTTTCTTTTCATTTTATTGATTGTGACAAGCTCAATGACAAACGTAAAAAAAAAGGTCAGTAATCTCATTAGATTCTCATTAGATTATAGGTAGACTGTTAGGGTTAGTGTAAGTGTAAATTGACATTTCCTTGCAAAG
>NC_079459.1:33837787-33845287 GCF_903798145.1 Danio aesculapii | reverse complement strand
TCAGATCAGAAATTACAAATTCAGTTTAAAACCCAATACTGAATCTGATTCTAAGTCGGAAGAGATATTAAACCACATATTAAATCTGATTCTGAATCAGATTTAACTCAGAATAAAGGTGATTCAGATCAAAATTGACAGACTCAGATTAAAATGCAATATTAAATTTGATTCTTAATCAGAACAGATGTTAAATCAGATGAGAAATAAATCAGATTCAGATAAGCAAAAAATGATTTAGAGTAAACCTCAATACAGAACAGAACAGAACAGATATTATATCAGTTCAGACTTAGATAAAAGAAATTAAATCAGATTCACATCAGAAAACAAATATTGAATCTAATTCTGAATCAGAACAGATATTACATCAGAACTCAGAAATAAACAATAATCAAATTCAGATAAAAACTATATGAAACCCATTTCCAAATTTGAACAGATGTGAAATCAGATTACTCATAAAAATAAATTTAATTAATTAAATCTGATTTAATTTCTGATCTTCTTCAGAATCAATTTTTTAATATTGCATTTTAATCTGAATCATGGTTCTGAATCAGATCAGACTTAGAAAAGTTGATCTAGATCAGATGTGATGTGACAGATTCAGATTAAAATGCAATATTAAATTTGATTACGAAGAACAGATATTAAACCAGATTACTCCGAAAAAAAGAATATCAGATTCAGACAGATTAAACATGACAGACTTAGTTTAAAACTCACGATTTATGAATGAGAAAGCGATTTAACCAGATATGATGAAAGACTCAACAAGAAGTGTGACTAGAAATCAAATACAATCAGATTCAGACATGATTCGATAGATTCAGATTAAGCCACAGTATTAGTTTTAGATTCATACCTGATATTATATCAGATATTACAACAGATTCCGTTCTGATTATATTCAGATCAGACATGTCAAATTGACAATAAATACTCATTTATTAATTTCAGAATCAGATTCAGACCAGAAATAATATTCAAAAGGACAAAATATCCAGATAAGTCTGGGACATGAATCAGACATAACAGATTAGGATTCAAATTCAACATTACATCAGATTACTATCAGAATTTAAATCACATTTCATAACAAGTTTAGATAAAAGTCAGACTCGGATCAATTCAGATCGACCAAATTCAGATTAAGATCCGATATTAAATCAGAAACTAGCTAAAACTAGCACTACACTAGCACACATCGCGCATTCTTCTCACAAACCTTTATCAAAGTAAATAAACTAACACTAAATCTCAGCACACGTAAAAAAGAGATACCAAATAAACGTTTTATACAGTAAGAGACATTTTAAACACATTTTGAACGCATTTAAATCAGATTAATCTGAAGTGTGCACCTGTAAACTGAACTCATGCTCGCAGCCGGTGACTTTAAGCAACTGTTTTATTTCAACACAATAAACGCTCACCTGGCGCTCCACAGCTGCTGAAGCCGAAGCCTCAATATTGATCTCGTGGTAAGCGAAGTGAAATCAGTGTAGATGACAGTATTTGTGTTTTATTTACAGTAGTTACGGACGCCGTTAGTGACAGCAGCCCTCAGATCCGCCATAGAAACAAAGTGAAGCCGGAAACGCGACACGCTTCCTTCTAATGGCTCCTCAGAAGATTTCAAAACTAAAGCTTTATATGAGGTGTAGGGATAATATAATATAATATAATATAATATAATATAATATAATATAATATAATATAATATAATATAATATAATATAATATAATATAATATAATATAATATAATATAACAATCATGATTAATTCTATTTTATTATTATTATTATTATCGATTCTATTTTATTTCTTAACGTATTTTATTTACACTTTTATTTTGACAGCAGACATCGGTTAGGCTTCCTCGCAACTGTTCGTGCACAAAAGCAACTGACAGTTCTTTGTGTTGATCAAAGTAAGTCAATGAGTTGGTTTGGCTTTGGGTTTAATGGTTTTGGTCAGATCAGTCGGGCAGATGTGAATGGACAGGTGAAGTGTAAAGTGAAGTCACCTGTGCTGATATCAGGTGATGAGTGTGAATCTGGCGTGAACAGATCAGACTGCAGAATCAGAGCCTGCTGGAGCTCTAGAGCTGATCTTCAGCAAACATGTAAGTCAAACACAAGGAGCAAATCGATTTTCTCTGATTTTTTACTTTATATAATTTTATTTTATAAAAAATTTACATAATATAATTTATATAAACTAGATCTAATCCATAATACAATTTTGTACACTATATATATATATATATATATATATATATATATATATATATATATATATATATATATATATATATATATATATATATATGTATATATATATATATATGTATATGTAAATTACACAATATATTAGTGTATTGTGTATATAGTGAGACATTTTTGTGGATACTATATACTTGTTATTATACTACATTATATCATTTGTGTATGTAATTCAAATGTCTAGTATACAAAATCGCAATAAAAACAATGTGAGCAAAATTTGTAAACTGATGCCTTTTAAATATAATGTTATTTTAATCTGCTTAGATTATGTATATCTATTTTAAGTAATTTTTATTTTATTTTCTTCTATTTTATATCTATTATATTTTATTTTTTCTATATATATATATATATATATATATATATATATATATATATATATATATATATATATATATATATATATATATATATATATATATATATATATACATATATATATATATATATATATATATATGTATGTATGTGTGTGTGTGTGTGTGTGTGTGTGTGTGTGTGTGTGTGTGTGTGTGTATATATATATATATATATGTATATGTGTGTGTGTGTGTGTGTGTGTGTGTGTATAAACAAATAAATAAATAAACAAGTATGCTGTTATTTGTGTTTCAGCTGGCAGTGGTGTGTGTTTGTCAGGGTGTGTGTGTGCATCATCAGCTCAGGTGTGTGAAAGTCAAGGCTGCACAGACGCTCTCATCAGCGAAACCCACCTGACGCTCAGCTTCACAGACAGAGTGGAATTATGGGAAATAAAACGGCCACAAAACCAGCTGGTGTGGAAGAAGGAGCACGAGCTCTCGGGTAAAACTGCTGATATACTGATGTCTGTTATTGCTGTGAGAACTCCGTGTGTTTTATCAGAATCAGAAAGAGCTTTATTTGTACCAGTGATTCGCTCAGCAGTCCAAACTAATCGATGTAGTCTTCGGAGGTCAGATTTTGTAGCTGAGCTAAACCAGACAGTTATTGAAGAAATGATGATGATGATATTGTGTGTTTAGCAGAACACACTGCCGCTCTGCCACTGGTGTCCGGCGGCTTCGTCCAACACAAACCTCCTTTCTTCCGTCCTCTGAAACTGTGTGCTGTGAGTCTGGCATTGGGATCTGAACACGCTCTGCTGCTGACTGCAGACGGGACTCTCTATTCATGGGGGTCCGGAAGGTAAACTTTACATGATTTTAACAAGGAAGAATCCTTCTGAAGCAATGATGTTGATAGTATATTTAATAATTGACTATTAAATTCAAATGTTTTATCTTTTAATATTTTTAATAGCCCTGAGCTGATGAGAACAAGCTGTTAATGTTAACTAAACTCCAGAAATGATGTTTGCTCAAACTACTTTTTTTAAAATGAGTTGAAACAACACAATTCTTGACGGGTTTTTCTGGGGGACAACCTAATTGTTTTATGTTAAAGGTCACCTATTTTACCGCTTTTTCAAGATTTAAGATCAGTCTTTTGTGTCTCCAGAATGTCTGTAACGTTTCAGCTCCAAACACCCATCAGATTATTTATTAGACCTTTCAGAAGTTTGTAATTTTGTGTCTGAGGCACATGCTGTAAAGGTACCGCCCTCTATTGAAAGGGGAAGGGGAGCAGCAGCTCATTTGCATTTAAAGAGATTCACAAAGATCATTCACAAATGTGCATTTATAGCATGATATAATAAACAAATGATGCGCATATATATATATATATATATATATATATATATATATATATATATATATATATAAATAAATGAAGACTCCGCCCTGTTCTGGAAAGGGGCGGGAGCAGTAATTACGTTAATGGTGACTTTTTGAGATGATGGGGTTTTTTGGTATTTTGGACAGTCATGGTCAGCTGGGTCACGGCGCTTTGACATCACTGGAGGATCCGCAAGCGGTGGAGGCACTGTGGGGCGTCCCGATCAGAGCAGTGGCTGCTGGGAACTGGCACTCTGCTGCCATCAGCTGTAAGATTATATCTCAAACACTCATATCAAATATAGATGTTTGCTTGCTCATACACTGAGTGAAATGTGTGTGTTTAGTTGGTGGAGATCTATATATGTGGGGATGGAATGAGAGCGGGCAGCTCGGACTGCCATCTAGAGGCCTGGAGGAGGAAAAGCATAGAAGAAGCCGCAGTGGTAAAAGAACCGTTCGCAATATAAAAAATGTTTACGATTGTCAAAAATTTATGCAAGTATTAAGGGGGTCCTATTATCCAGTGGGAGTTATTTTCTGTATCAGTAACCAAGCCTATAATTCACAAAATGCCTTCTGTATTTCTCAAGTGGATTCTTGAATAAATCTCAAGAGTTAAAATCAGGAAGGCTTAAAATTACAACTGAGGCTACAATTCACACAGGCTCACAAAAATTGGACAATAGAAGATGGGAGAAATGTTGCCTGGTCTGATGAGTCTCCATTTCTGCTGCCACATTCGGATGGTCGGGTCAGAATTTGCCATCAACAACATTAAAGCATGGATCCATCCTTCCTTGTATCAATGGTTCAGGCTGGTGGTGGTGGTGGTGTAATGGTGTGGGGGATATTTTCTTGGCACACTTTGGGCCCATTAGTACCAACTGAGCATCGTGTCAACACCACAGCCTACCTGAGTATTGATGCTGACCATGTCCATCCCTTTATGACCACAGCGTACCCATCTTTTGATGGCTACTTCCAGCAGGATAACGCACCATGTCATAAAGCGTGAATCATCTCAGACTGGTTTCTTGAACATGACAATAGCCGCATTTCCACTATCGGGCCAGTGCGAGCCAGGGCTTTAATCGGGCCAGGCCGGGCCAATAGCCCGGGAGGTTGAGAAATGAGGCCGAAATCATGTCGCATTTCCACTGTCGGGCTAGTTGCTCGCAGCGCGTCACGCAAACACCGCCCCCAAAACGTCCCCCGAATCAAACGTCACACAACCCGTCACACAACCCGCCCACTTCAGCGGGAACAAAAAACTCAAATTATAACCACAAACACAACCTGGCATCACTACGAGAGCTGGAAGATGGAGAACACCGAAGCGATTGCTTTTTTACTGTTTGCGGTCTGTTGGTGTAAGGCCAGACAGCGATCCCTGGATAAGGACATTCGAGTTCGGCGGCATTTACTTCGAACACAGATTTTGGCTGCAAGGCGCAAAAGAGCAGCCGAGTGATGAGAACGACGATAGCAAAACAAATGTAAGGGAAGAAAGCATCTTGTCTCCTCTTTACCTGACAGGAAAACTCCGCCTTTGTACGTAACCCCGCCCCGAAGCCCCAGTTGGCCCTCCTTGCCCCAAGGTATTCGGCGGGCCGAAAAAGGCCGGACGCTAGCCCCAAGGAAGCCCCACTTTGGCCCGATTACGCCCCGGAAGTGATAGTGGAAACGCGGCTAATGAGTTCACTGTACTCAAATGGCCTCCACAGTCACCAGATTTCAATCCAATAGAGCACCTTTGGGATGTGGTGGAATGGAAGATTTGCATCATGGATGTGCAGCCGACAAACCTGAGTGACGCTTTCATGTCAATATGGAGCAAAATCTCTGAGGAATATTTCTAGTAACTTGTTGAATCTATGCCATAAAGGATTAAGGCAGTTCTAAAGGCAAAAGGGGTCCAACCCGGTACCAGTAAGGTTATTTAGTAAAAAAAAAAAAAAAAAAGTATATAAATATTTAATAGGACCCCTTTAATAAAACACTGCTTTTGTTTTCTACCTAAAACTGTGTTTAATGCGTTTCAAAATGATTTCTAAATAAATTCTTTCTACACCAATGTTTATATCTGTATATATTACTTCCTGTGTTTCTGTTTCTATTTAGGAAATGGTGACCAGCCCATAAATACAGATGAGAAAAGCCAAACAGATGTGTTTATCTCCATTCAAGCGTTCCCTGCACTACTTGACATCGCTAACATGTCTGAGATTAGCCGGATTAGCTGTGGATCTCGTCATACAGCGGCCGTCACCAGTGAGATTTACAACATCTGAACATTAAGCATAAACTAGCGCATTAACACCAAAGATCATTACTCTCTTCTTATCTCCTTTAGGTTCAGGGGATCTGTACACATGGGGATGGGGTAAGGGTTTGCTTTCTATTTATTATAAACTATGATTACCTATAGGAAGTGATGACAGAATTGTTATTTTTTAGTGCACCGTCCCTTTAAGTATGTTTTGTCTTCTGATAGGTCAGTATGGGCAGCTGGGTCATGGCACTGAATACAGCACAGATGAACCCACGCCGGTGGATTATTTCTCCTCTCGCAGATTGAGTGTTAAAGATGTTGTTTGTGGGTCGTGGAACACTTTTGTGTCCGTCGTGCCAAAAAAAAACATCCTCTGTCCTGACATAAACACACCAGGGTTTATTAAATTACTTACAAATATATATACGATCCAACATACAGGATAGAAAGCAGAGGAAAAACTGCTTTCAAACATATAAATGGTAAAAATGCTTAACAAGAGATTACATTCACAATTAGGATGCTACATTATTTGAGACATTACTGAGATGCAGGTGAAACATCCGGACCGGAAGCAGCAGCGGTGGAAACTTCACAGCACGATCTTGAATGAACTGGAGAAAAAACAGTGACAGTCAATGAGGATCAGGAGAAATGCTGCATTCACGACAGAACTCTGAGTGATGTTTGGATGCTCATTATGTGATTTTAGTCCGAATAAAGTTGTAGTTTTTTGTGCAAAAGATGTCAGTTATGTTTTATTAACTAATGCTTTGCTTGCTTTATCAATTCTGTGCTGGAAGAGAGAATGATGGGAAATTAAATTACATTGTGCAATGATCCAAGTAAATTCCTAGACAAATTAAAAACACTACCTTGGCAATTTAGTTACATAATTTTTTCATTCATTCATTCATTTTCCTTCGGCTTAGTGTCTATTTCAGAGGTCGCCAAAGTGGAATGAACCGCCAACCACTCCAGCAAATGTTTTATGCAGTGGATGCACTTCCAGCTGCAACCCAGTACTGGGAAACACCCACACCCACACACTACAGCCAACTTAGTTCATCCAATTCACCTAAAGCGCAGGTTTTTGGACTGTGGGGGAAACCCACGCCAACACGGGGAGAACATGCAAACTCCACACAGAAATGCCAACTGACCCAGCTGGGACTCAAACCAGCTACTTCTTGCTGTGAGGCGACAGTGCTATCGCTAAGCCACCATGCCACC
>NC_079459.1:33742787-33832787 GCF_903798145.1 Danio aesculapii | reverse complement strand
ATATATAGACGTCAAGGAAATATGAAATGTTTCATGTTTGCGTCCCACCTGATACTCTGACAGCAGTTCTTTCGGCAGTTTACTCGCGGTTCCACCCATTACCGCCTATTTTTGTTTACCACGACTAGTACTTTAACTCTAAACGACAATAAAGTCAATAAATTTTACTGATGTTTCATAAAGATCCTGAAAAGCGGCTGAAGTTTTGCTGTTTTTAGCCTACACGCTACACAAACTTTAGTCGACAGGCTCCGCGCTTCCGCTTCCTGGACTGCAGTTACTATGGAAATTATATTTACGGTGTGCAAAGTCCAGTCTAAAATTAGTTTCTTATTATCTTCCTCATTCCAAGATCAGTTTTATTAGTTTATTTATAGCAAATATTATTAATTAATATTACATAATATTATTTATGTAAAAAGTTCCTTCTGGATTTCATGTGGCACAATACAACTAAATTATTTCCCTTAACATAAGTAATCTTTTTATTATTGTATACAGCGTTATAGCATAACCTATAACATGTTCATATATATATATATATATATATATATATATATATATATATATATATATATATATATATATATATATATATATATATATATATATATATGAAAAATATTACTTATGCCTATGTCAAGTGTGCGTGTGTTTATGCTATGCGTTTTCCTGACGAAATACTTGTGTTAAATTATTCATATAATATCACATTTCTCAAATTGGATCTGCAGTTTGTCGATCATTACGGAAGGTGGCATCACATCACAAATCATCCATTGCCATCTATCATGTACTTTTTAATTTATGAAATAAACTATTTATACACCAACTATACACTATCATGTATTTTCAAGGATCTTCATTTATAAATAATCTGACGAATGTTACAAATAATTAATACCAAAACATCTACAGTCTTTAGTAATACTTGATCAAACTTTAAATAAAGTCCAATAAATAAAAATTATTTTTATAAAGTCTCGTTACGTTTTTTTATTTATTATACTTATTTATGCATTTAATTATTTGATGAGAAACGTGAGCTAACAACAAATGACAAATAATTATTACCAAAAACAACAACAACAACAACAAAATAAAATAAACATAATTTTTTTGCCATATTATTTCATATTTTATGCCTTTTGGATATCTGTTGGTTGGACCTTTTTACTTTTGAGCAAACAAGTCCAACGAGTGAAGATTTGGTTAAACAAACTTTGAAGAAAAAACAGTACATTCATATAAAAAAGCATGGTAAGTTTCCAGAGGTGAAAAATAATAATAATATTATATTATAATATTTATATAATTAATAATATACATTCAATTAACTAAATTACATTTACATAATACATTACAAGCTTTTTTGTTTTTAATGTTATACAATGTATTATCATAATGTTTAATCTCTTTTATAAAACGTTCACAATTTGGCTCAGCTTTAGCCCTTTTATTTACCAAATTTGATGTTTTCCAAAGTTAAAATTATTAGTTGTTGCAACCAGCAGAGCCTTACACGAATCTTTTATTTATTTATTTATTCATTCATTCATTTCCTTTTCAGCTTTGTCCTTTTATTAATCTGGGGTCTCCACAGCGGAATGAACCGCCAACTAATCCAGCATATGTTATACACAGCTGATGCCCTTCCAGCTGCAACCCAACCCTGGGAAACATCCATACACACTCATTCACACACACCCATTCACACACACACACACACGCACACACGCACACACACACACACACTATGGACAATTTTAGCTTACCCAATTCACCTATACCACATGTCTTTGGACCGCAGCTCCCGGAGGAAACCCATGCCAACACGGAGAGAACATGCAAACTCCACACAGAAATGCCAACTAACCCTATTTATTTATTTATTTATTTATTTATTTTTAAATGCCTTTTAACAAGAACAAGCATGAACAGTTTTATTATAAAGCAAAAGTATTTCACAAGGATTAAACAAGAGAGGAAAGAAAATAGAAATAGACAAAAAAAGGCTTTACAAGAGTCCCGCAGCACATGACGTTCGCTTCACCCACAATCCCTTGCGCGGTCACATAATGGCAGACGTGCAGACGCAGGAGCTGCAGTCCGCAGCGGCACAAACGCAGATTTTACCAAATGGAGACTCTCATCTTCCCAAAGAAGACACGGATCCCGTTGACGAGACCGGCAAGAAGAAGAAAAAGAAGAAGAAGAAGGGAAAAGCGGCAGCCGTAGGTAATAAAGACGTAGAAAAGAGCGGCGTGGCCCTGTCTGATAAACGCAGCAGAGCTCACCAAATCTGATCTTCAATTCACGCGACATTCACTTAATGCTGACTAGAAGTGTTTTAACTGGCTGTAATGTTAAGTTTACTGGTTTTAGGATTGGTTTGAAGACTAGTTTTCTGTGTTAAAGTATCTTGTGAACTCGTGTAATGTTGTTATGAGAGGACTCCACGTGCTTTAAATGTCTGTATGATCAATTTCATGCTAATGTCAACCGTGTCATCAGAAAAATGAAGTTAAATACAAAAATACATGAGATGTTTGTGTAGGGTTTTATTATACTGTACTGTAAAAATTCTAACTTTTACTTTATTATTTAGTTTAAATATTCAAACACATTGAATTACAGATTTTGGTCTAACAAACATTTACACAACAATTAACAAGATACAATACAAAAGAAATTACAATAATAACACATAAATACAATATGTAAATAATAAAAAGCAATATTAAACAGATAGAAATAAATAAATACTAAAATAAATAAATACTGAGCTTCAGTTTTAATCAAAATTAACCTAATCCCCTTCAATTGAACCATTTCCTGTACGATTTATGTTTTAAAAATAAGTTATGAAGGTTGTAGGCCTGGACAATATTGGAAAAATCTAACATTGCAATTATTGTTTTTAATTCTGTGATGAATACAATTTTACTAGATGAGTTGAATACCTTGATTCTGTAGGGATTTGCTTAAAATAGAAGAATCAATCTTCAATCATTGATAAATGTAGTCCAACCATATTTGGGTCGACAGAGTCCAACTGTATTCAGTTAACCGTTTAAGGTGCACTCCTTGAAAATGTTTTTAAGCCCACGCTTGCATTAAATAATATACTGCCACAACTCTGATAAATAGTAATAAGCAATTTAAAAAAGAATGATAGTCTATAGATAAAAGGTTGACCAGGTGGTTACGATGCTTGTTTAGTGGGTTGAGCAGTAATTTAATAATCGAATGTAAAATAATTCTGCGTAGTCTTCGTTTTATAAACAATTCAATCAAATGAATCGTTCTTAATTTGTCAACGATACAAATGGTAAATTTTTTTATGCCTGAATAGTTTTAAGAGCCTCACACGGTCACAGGCCTCAAAAACATTTGCGAAATGATCAATTACAAAACAGACTCAACGTTGCATATACTCATGACGTGACTATTGCGAATTATCATATCGCGATATTGATGCTAAAAGGATATGTCGTGCAGCCCTAAAAGGTTGCCAGATTTCATAGAATTTGTCTTGTTTTTTTTTTTTAGGTGCAATCTGGTTTCCTCCAGTTCTCTGTTGACGTTTTCAAACTATTTTATTTGATACACCAAAGTCACACAAGTGCCAATCTGTCATACATAACGAAGATTTTTTCCTCAAATGTCAATAAATATAAAATAAATAACAATAAATGTAAAATAAAAAATATATATTTTATAGTGAGCCAACTATTATCCTTTTAATTAGTATTATTTCTTTTAGGTTGTGCAGTTTAATTCACAACGTCTACATATTATACTATAAACTCTCATATGTTATTGATCACATGTTTATTTCCCTCATTTAAAATACAAAAAACACACCCAGATTGATATTATTCTGATCCACTCTTAGTTGTTTTGTAAAATACGAACAGATGTTTAAATATATGGTTAATAACACTGCAATTGCTGATCTGTCAAAATTATTTAGGGTTTTAAATTTATTCTGCTTCTCTGAAATAGAAAACCATGACGGCGAAGGAGAAGCTGATATTGCCAAAGTGACAAAACAACTCGATCAACAAACTTTAGAAGAGCAAGAGAAAGAGGACGAGGCTGAAGAGGGTTCGTGTTTAATTCACTCCTGAGATTCCTGATGTTTTATTTATAGGCTTGTTTTATTGTGAGATTTCTGTTTTGGCAGATGGCGAGGAGGGAGATTCAACTGGAAAGAAGAAGAAAAAGAAGAAGAAAAAGAAAGGCCGTGAGTGATTTTACACATGCTCGATAGCCATAAGATTTTATTTATTAATAATAATTTATTAAAAGGTTATTATTTATAAAAGGGGCAGTTCATCAAAAACTAAAAAAATGCCAAAAACAATAACTTTTTTTTTTCAAAGATTTATTTTTGGCCTTGCATTTGCCTTTATTAGATCGGACAGTATTTTGACAGGAAATGAAGTTGGAGAGAGAGAGGGGGGTAGGGTAGGGAAATGTCCTCGAGCTGGGATTCGAACTCGGGACGCCCTGACATGCTACTACACCATATGTCGACGTGCTAACCACTAGGCTATTGTGCCGACAAAAAAAAAAAAACATGTAACTTTTAACTGCACACTTTTCCTATTTCCTAATAACAAAAGAAAAATGACTCTGGTAAGAAAGCAGCAGCTTTTTTTTTCTTTTTTTTTTTTAGATTAAATTTATTGTCATCACACATGTACAAGTCAACGAAATGCAGGTGCTCGCCTCGCGGCGGACTGCCAGCCCAGCTTTATCACTATTACCAGTTTTAACATAAAGTAGTGTACATTTTCTGGACATTTTCTTTCATACAGGGCCTATAAACAGAGAGAAAAGAAAGCTGCTCTAACCGAATTAGAGAAACAAATAAGTTCACTGGAATTAAAACTCTCTGTAACTAATGAAGACGAATAGTTAACACAACTCACTCAAAAACGGGGTTTGAATAACAATTTGTCCACCCAGAAGTTGAATCTAACATGACCAGAACAAAATATCATTACTATGAATTTGGAGATAAGAATAGCAGATTATTATCATGGCAAATTAAAAAAGAAGAATCTGATCGATATATTCATTCAACACAATCAAATGATGGAAGATCATTATATAAATAATCCTAGAGAAATTAATACTTTATAAAGCAGCTTTGTGCAATATTATGAAAACAGTGATCCACATTCACGTTGGAAGTAGTTTTCCAATGGCGGGTTTAACAAACAGTACTTTGATTCACCTATAAAACACACACACTAACACACACAAAACAGTCTACATGAAACAATACAAACATAAGTAAACAAATCCAAAATATAGGGTGGTCACAGAATTGCATAAAACTGCACATTTTAGTTTGCTCATTTTCAGATACAAATCTTGGTGGAATGCCTTAAGTGTGAGACATTTATTGTTGAAGTTTTGGGCAAATTTGAGCAAAACTGATCATATTGATATTTTGCTCTCTATAATGATGATATGAAATTTTCATAGCATTACTTTTCTAATGCTGATCATTTTAAATATTTGTGTTTGCACAAACTCTAGCAGAAAAACAGTATAATGTTAACAGTTAACTAATGGAATCCTATTTTAGAGTCTTATTAAAGTATTATTGTTGTTGATGTTCTGTCATTCTTCTTTTAGCCAAAGTGCAGACAGATCCCCCATCTATTCCCATCTGTGAGCTCTACACTAGTGGAGTTTATGCCAAGGGTCAGGAATGTGAATATCCTCCTGTGCAAGATGGGTAAAGACTTAAACCACTTATTTACTTACACACACACATAAAACACTTTGAGGAACGGGTCACCCAAAAATGAAAATTCTGTCCTCATTTACTCATCATTGACTCATCACAAACCTGTTTGAGTTTGTTTTTGTTCCCCATGAATGCAAAAGAAGATATTTAGAATAAACATGGAAACCTGTAACCATTGACTTTCATTGTATTTTTTTTCCTACAATAGAAAGTCAATGGTTGCAGATTTTTTGCATTTTCCAGAGTATCTTCTTTTTCGTTTTATGGAACAAAGAAACTCGAACACGTTCGTGACCAGTCAAGGATGAATAAATGATGACAATTGACCGGTCACAAACGTGTTTGAATAAATTTTTTTCTGTTGAACACAAAAGAAGATATTTAGAATAATGCTGGAAACCGGTAACCATTGACTTCCATAGTATTTGTTTTTCTACTATTGAAAGGCAATGGTTACATATTTCAAAATATCATCTTTTTGTGTTCAACAGACAAAAGATCCTTGACTGGTCACAAACCTGTTTGAGTTTATTTTTGTTGAACACAACAGAAGATATTTAGAATAATGCTGGAAACTAGTAACCATTGACTTACAATAGTATTTTTTTCTATTATTAGAAAGTCAATGGTTGCAAATATCCTACATTTTTCACATGATCTTCTTTTGTGTTCAACAGAATGAAGTAACTCAAACAGTCTGGGATGCGTAAATGCTGACCGAATTGTAGTTTTTGGGTGAACTGTCCCTTTAAGACGAACATGACTCTGGATGTTTGTTTCTCCAGACGCACTGGGGCTTCGCGGACGAGCAATGAAGAGAAGAAGTTTTTGGATCAGGCGAATGAGGACATGTGGAATGATTTCCGACAGGCCGCCGAGGCTCACCGGCAGGTCAGGAAGTATGTGCAGAGCTGGATCAAACCAGGAATGACCATGATCGAGATTTGGTGAGCAAAACCATTCACAAGCTCTACACGTGGTTTGATTGTGCATTGGTTTTTGGTCCATGTTTATACCGTATTTCATGAGTAAAAACTAATTATAATCTAATAATATTAATATATTAATCTAATCATAATACACATAACAGAATATGCATATAATTTAAGTGTGAAGTAGTATTGTAACTAAATAAACATTGAAATGATTAAAATAGCTCAAATTAGTTTTTTGTTTTATTATTGAATGTATTCAAATGCCAAACATCTAATCAAAATAAATATTACAAAATTGGTTGTTTTTTTTTATTTCTCCTTGACAGTGAGAAACTGGAGGACTGTTCCAGGAAGTTGATCAAGGAAAACGGTCTGAACGCTGGTTTGGCTTTTCCCACCGGCTGCTCTCTGAACCACTGCGCCGCTCACTACACTCCCAACGCTGGAGATCCCACCGTCCTCCAGTACGACGACGTCTGCAAGATCGACTTCGGCACTCACATTAATGGTGCATCTCTAATCCTTTCTGAACCACCTCTGTTCCTTACGAGTGAATTTTTTATTTTTTATTTATTTTTATTTTTTCCTATTTATTTATTACTCTGCATATGTGAGCTTTTCAAGAGCCAAACATGTTATCAGGTTTCCCAACCAAAGTCCAATAGAGGGCAACTAACATTTTTCCAACACAAACATTGTATTAAAAATAAATTGGTAAATTTTCTTTTATAGTGAACGAAGGACAACTGTCTTCATATATTCAATTCAATTCACCTTTATTTGTATAGCGCTTATACAATGTAGATTGTGTCAAAGCAGCTTCACATAAAAGGTCACAGTAAATAGGAACAGTGTAGTTCAGTTTGTAGTGTTTAAGTTCAGTTCAGTTGAGCTCAGTTCAGTGTGGTTTAATAATCACTACTGAGAGTCCAAACACTGAAGAGCAAATCCATCGATGCGCAGCTCTACAGATCCTGAACCATGCAAGCCAGTGGCGACAGCGGAGAGGGAAAAAAAACTTCACCAATTGGCGAAAGTGAAGAAAAAAAACCTTGAGAGAAACCAGGCTCAGTTGGGCACGACCATTTTAATTTCTCCGCTGGCCAAACGTCTTGTGCAGAGCTGCAGTCTCTGGCGGAGGCTGGAAGCTGGCCTCAGTGAAGGCTTGTCTGTCTCTGGAGCGTCACAGGAATCAGTCTCATGTTCTCCACTCCTCCATGACCACCACAGTAGCTGTTCAGGATACGGCCCAGTCCAGGATATGGAAACCTTGGGTTCATCTCGTCGTTGGTCTTGGATCGAATCAGTGACTGCATAGTCTGAGGGCTATATATATATATATATATATATATATATTTTTTTTTTTTTTTTATATATTATATATTTATATATTCAGTATACATACTCCAGGACATTATAAAGGAGTGAAAACGTTTTTAATTAGCTGATCTTTAATCATGTGTGTTGTTATATCACTGCAGGTCGAATCATTGACTGTGCCTTTACTGTCACCTTCAACCCAAAGTATGACAAGCTGCTGGAAGCTGTAAAAGATGCCACGAATACTGGAATTAAGGTACCAATGTAACCTCAAGAGTTGTATGAGATTGAATTTTTTTCAGGAAACATTTAACTTAATTTAAGGCCCGTTCAATTAGTTATTTTAAACACATTTAGTTATTTCTCATTAATAATATTAAAATCCTTCCCTCACCATAAAACATTTATGAGATTTAACATGTTGATGGGTGTGAAAGTGTCTTTCCAATGATACCCAAAATTATCATTTTGAAAATAGACATGACCAGGTAGTACATACGAGATGTAGAATTGGACACTGAAGACTCTCACACTCATATTTATTAAAAGGGGAAGAAAAACCGATTTGTGACTTGTGTAATATTATTTTATCGATAAAGCATATTTTAATAGAATGTGTATTTTTAAACATTAGAGAATTGTTTTTATTCTGGAAATATTTTAAGTGAAATGTTTGAAAAGGTGTCTTCTGGAGCCGTTTTAGAATATTTATCTTTAATCAAACTAAAAGATTGTATATGACTGTTTTCTGTGTTGTTGCTACTTGTATGTTTTTTTATACAATGTATATTTATTAAGAAACTTGATTATATATATTGATTTAATATTGTATATTTAGTATATGTTTTTGCCATGAATATAGCCAATGCTGCTGATATGGCATTAAAACCTAAATAAATAAATAACAATGATACCTAATTTTTGTTTGTAGCTCAATGGGGTCAAGAACTTACTATTTAAAGTTAGGTAGGTGTAAATGACAGTAAGTGAGTGCTGGCTAACAGGTTAAATAATTTATTCCTGGGAAGAATTTTAAGTTATCATAAATCGAACTAAAAAATCATATGTAGTTTTATTTATTTTTTAATCATCTCCTATTGAATTATGAAGTTGTTGTTGTTATTATGCAGTATGTTTATCTGTATTAATCTTGCAATGAAATAGCCATAAAATTTCTGGTAATAATACTTAATATTATATATTGTTTATTATTAAAGTGTCTTATGCTCTTTTTATAAGGGGTTTAAACACATTTTCTTAATTATTAATGCTTTTTATTATATTTTGTTTAAAGTTATACGTTTTGGGATCTACATTTGTATAAATTTATTACATTTTATTAATTACATTTTTATTTCTACTTAAGCTATTATTCATGTTGGACACATTCATGTTGGCTTCATATTTTGCTGAAATCCTAATATGACTATGATGAATGCAAAAGAGAAAATATAAATATTTAGTAATGAACAAATCTTGATCATTGCTAAATTATTTCTTTAAAACTATAAAATTTAATAATTTTAAACAGTAATGGATTTATTAAATGTGTCAAAAAGGACACATCCCACCTCATACATCTTTAGCTTCATGTTTTTTAGTTATTACAGTCATTACTGTGATTATTCTAAATCTTGTTGTTGTTTTTTTCCAGTGTGCAGGTATTGATGTTCGCCTGTGTGACATTGGAGAGTCAATTCAAGAGGTTATGGAGTCTTACGAAGTGGATCTCGATGGAAAAACATATCAGGGTAAATCATAATTCTTATAACATCAAAAGACCCAAAAAATAACAAGGTATGATTTTACAATATGACATTACTTATCTTTCCAGTAAAGCCGATCAGGAATCTCAATGGCCACTCTATTGGACAGTACAGAATACATGCGGGAAAGACGGTGCCCATCGTGAAAGGAGGTGAAGCCACCAGGATGGAGGTGCGTCATATTTATTTAAACTTTAGGGGTTTTTCTCTTCATTTCTTTAATAGGTCTCGTTTTTCGTTGTGCAGATTTAAATATAGATTTGACATTTGGTGGGTTTCTCAGTATATGTTCAGTCATGAAAATGGAGAATGTAGTTTTAATAACCCCCCTACTCAACGCTTGATTTCCCCCCTGAAGGACGTCAAAAAAAGATGTACGAGGGGCTCAGCACTTTAATGGTGAGAAGTAGTTTGCTTTGATCTGTATTGTTAGGCAAGGCAGGTTTATTTATATAGCACATTTCATACACAGGGGCGATTCAAAGCGCTTTACATAAACAAGAATAAAAAAACAGGTATAAGAAAATAAAAAAACATAATAAAAATTATTAATTCAGATTAAAATGTGTTAAAACAGATAAAAGAATGAAAAGAAAGACACAATATTACGAGCTGTGGGACGTAGCACATTGCAGTACATTTCAGTAAAGGGACAGCTAAACAGATGTGTTTTCAGTCTTGATTTGGGGAGACCATCACAGTAATCCACCCTGCTGCTAATAAAAGCATGAACAAGTTTCTCTAAGTCTTCACTGGAAACAAAACCTCTAATTCTTGCAGTGTTTTTGAGATGATAATAATGATTCTAAATATTTTGAATAATAATGTCAATAATTAAAATAATAGTGAATAAACATACATTTGACCACCCCTATAATGGTTCATACCATTGTGAATACATAATCGCTCTAATCAGAAAAATTAATTCAACAGTCTGATGCTGGAAGATCTAGAGCACACATAGACCCTATATGTGTTCACAAGACTGATTTCTATTAAAGTAGGTGGTTGTTTCCACATATAATCTAAAAATAGTCACATTAGATAGTTTGACCTACAGTAATCGCTGAAACGGCTAATCAAAGGATACTGTAGGTCAGTCTGATCATCTCAAAACGCTGAAATTTTTAGTTTTTATATTGAAAATTTTATGTCAGTTAAATAAATAAATAAATACACTTGATTCGTTGTGCAGGGTTCATACGGTCGTGGAAAACTTAGAAAAGGCGTGGAATTTTGACATAGCATTTTTCTGGCCTGGAAAACTTGGAAAAACAGAACTTTTGGAGAAGTCTTGGAAATTAGTTTATTAGTTAAATTACATTACTAACAGTTAAATGAGTTTATCTGAATACTTTAATATAGGTTAGTTGTCTTGTTTTCTTTCCTCGGCCAAAAGCATGCTCTCACATTTATTAGTGCTGTGCAAGCATCATCTATATACATTTTACATTGATATAAAAATACATTTCAACTAAATAGGTTGTTGCGTGTTTTATGATATGCTGTAGACAGTTTAAACCTGACTTTGTTTTTCTTATTATTTACCACGTAAACATTACATGAAACATTAGGTCATGAAAATTTACTTCAGTCTTGGGAAAGTCTTGGGATTTCAGTAGTAAAAAATGTGTATGAAACCTGATTGAAGCATGTGTTACACAAACTAACATTACCAAAAACGTTGACTTCCCTCATCGTCAATATATAATTCACACCCTGGATTTAAGCCTCGTTGCAAAACGGACCAAACAAACGTTGCGAGCCTAGAGAAGGTTTCAGTGTTGAGTTTGGGTGTGTCAGAGTTATCAACAACACAAGCTTCAGCTGGCACTTCTCTATCAGTCCAGCACAGAGAGGTGTAGTCAAGCACACTATTAACAAGACAGCAATAATATTAGTATTTTAATACACTTTAGAATGTCTTTATTTTCTTTATTCTCTTAAAAGATATTTTGACGAATGTTGGAAATTGAAAGCCATTGACTTCCATAGTGTGGGAAAAATACAATGGAAGTCAATGGATACCAGGTTAGCCCCATTCTTCAAAATACCTTTTTTTGTGTTCTGCAAATGAAATTGAGGGAGAAGAGTAATGCTTACTAATATCGAGAATCATGCGACTTTGTGCTTTAACTTTGCAGAGCCCCAAAAAGCTCTAAAGGAAGTTCATTGTGTAAAAAAGGTACATTAAAACCCCTTTCAAGAGTTCACACTTAGCTGATGATTGATTGTAAAGCTTGTTTGGCATGCTGTCCCGGGAGAGAGCCCTCAGCTCATAAGATCCTCGAGCTCGGGGCTCCCTCCCGTTTGCAAGGCGAGAGGGGAGTTTGAGCTCAGGTAGATATCGAGAACTCCCCTGCTGTAGTAGCTAATGAACAGGTAGTGACTGCTCTTAAGAGATAACTACTTACTAGAAAATGTGTAAACTCCGCACAGAAACATCGGCTGGCTTGGTAAAGATTAGAACCAGTGACATTCTTGCTGCGAGGCAACAGTGCTAACCACTGGGCCACCGTGCCACCCATTTAGGAAAGGAGGAGGAGTAGGGGTGGAAGGTTTTTTTTTTCAAAACAAAGATGGCTGTCATATGGAATTTAAGTTATTTATAGTGGCTTAGGAATCGTCTGATTGGTGAACCATAAATTGAATAATGCGCAGGCCGGCTGCAAGCAATCATAAGCAAGTGATCCTCTCGAAATTAGTTTATAAATAAACTTCACTTAAATGACTGACCTCAACTTTTCGCTTTATGCCAGGTCAACATTTTTGAAGTCTCTCGGGACACTGTAAAAGCAATCATGTAGTGATGTTAATCTCAGGCTGACATTGTTGGTCATGCCAAATTTCCTCTTTTACAGGAAGGAGAGGTTTATGCCATCGAGACCTTCGGCAGCACTGGGAAAGGCATGGTTCATGATGATATGGAGTGCTCGCATTACATGAAAAACTTTGAAGTTGGTCATGTGCCAATAAGGTGAGAGAGGTGCTACTTTTGACACTTTTTAAATTGACCCTGCTGTTTTCCAACTTACAAATGGTCACTAAGGCCCGATCCGCGTTTCACCCAGCATTTCTGAACAACTCTCCGTCTACACCACACCACTGAAAACGCACATCACGTGACCACACACATACTCTGGCATGCGCTGCAACATATATACCCAGATTAGAGCTGTGCTCGTCAGACTGTTCATCAAGGATCTACCGCTGGATCTAATCTCACTATATTTGTTAAACGTGATATTTAATTCATCTTGTTGTCTATATCTAACGACATATTCCCCGACTTTGGTCTTTTGAATATATTACTTGTTCTCAGGTAACATGTTTTGGCTGAGCTCAAAGATAAGTTAATAATGTAACCACGTACATTCTGTATATTGACTGATTGCTTGCCTTTATTTTCTATAACTTATAAACTTCTTGTACATTATTCTTTTATAATGGACATTATTGATTATTAAAACTGATATTCAGTGAAAGAGACAGGGTATGTTTCGTATTTTCAATGAAAAGAGGCAGTAATGTTAAGGCTCCATATTGTTTTAAGTATGCATGAAGATGACGGTCAAATAAATATGTAGATACACGATGCCTCAACATTTCTGCTGCCTGTTAAGTTGCTAATATCAAAATGAAAATAGCAGTTCCTTAAATCATGTTTTTATTTTATTGTGAAAAAACGTTGCCACAGTGATGTGAAGGAGGTTGTAAAGTACACTGTTTCCTTTGAAGATTTACCTGATGTATTTATTTATATATATATATATATATATATATATATATATATATATATATATATATAAAATAAATAAAAAAATATATGAATAAATATATAAACAAAAATGAATATATGATAAATTTCCACATATCAATGATGCCTGTATCTGATCTGAATAAATTAGCATCCATTTTTTTTCTGCTTACGCGTACATGGCCATATCCCATTTGTGCCACATGAGAGGTAGAAATCAGAAATGGGCACCTTGAACTATGCAGTGTAAATGCAGCCTAAATTATCCCAGCCAAGGAATGACAGTTATATAATAGATTCCATTATAGAATCCATTCCAAAGTTCGGAATCAGTTCTATATTGGAAATCTATTATAGAACTCGCATTCTTTCTCTCTTGATTCTTAACTCATCAGAAACTATTAATTTTGGAATGGACTCCCAGCCTTAGTACTTTTATCAAGCATTATAGATACATTTTCTGAAGATGTTCTGTTTTTTTTTTTCAGTGCTTGTTTATTCTGCAAATTCAGTGCCTTTTGGAAAATCTATTTGTGGTGGTTAGATTTGAAATTATGGTGGGCCACCAAAAATACATAAATCTATTATAAACACTAAGTGAATTATCTCTTCTTCTTTCTTTTTTTTTTTGTATCTTTCTCAGACTTCCCAGAGCTAAACACTTGCTGAATGTGGTCAACGAGAACTTCGGCACTCTGGCTTTCTGCCGCCGCTGGCTGGATCGCCTCGGTGAGACCAAGTATTTAATGGCGCTGAAGAATCTGTGCGACCTGGGCATCATCGACCCCTACCCGCCTCTGTGCGACACCAAAGGCTGCTACACGGCCCAGTTTGAACACACCATTTTGCTGAGACCCACATGCAAAGAGGTGGTCAGCCGAGGAGACGATTACTAGGCCTCCGCGCCACCAGTTTTTATAAATCTCTCCTTCGCTTTGTGTGGAAGTCAGTTTCTGCTAGGTGAGGAAAAAATCATGCCTTTAAAAGTCGAAGTTATGACTTACTAAATCTAAATTATTACGAGATAAAAAAATCTAAATTATGACTTTTTTTTTTTTTTTTTTTTTTTTTTTTTTAAATAAAAGTTACAGAAATAACATTGTTACGCCAGTAGGTGGCGACAAACAACCATCTAAATGTGTTACATTATAAATTCTTTAAAATTATCATTCTAATTAAACATGAAGTCTTTGAATTATTGTATTAATTGAGAATAAGATTAAAAACATGAATTAAAATGTTTTAATATAAAACATATATATTTACAATTACATATTTTGTTCATATGCATATTTATGAAGAGTTAGGATGCAAAAACCTTCATGACGTCTGAAATTTTATTCTAAAATGAACTTTTTTTTTCGGCCTCCGATGTTTTTTGTTCTGATATTTCCTATTAAAAGAAATGCCATAAAAGTGAAATTGCGGAACCTACTCATTTTAGAAGAAAATTTGAGACACTCTAAACCTCATATATACATCTATATGTATGCATATGTGTATATAATTGTAAATTCATATTTATTTTGAATTCATATTTTAATCAAATTTTCAGTTAAAGAATTCATTTCATTAGATTAGTTATTTTTAAAGACTGAAGTCACACTTAGACAGTTGTTTGTTGCCACCTACTGGCATAGCAGTGTAATTTCAGCGACATTTGCAAGTCATCGTTTTTATCTCGTAATTTAGACGGTCATAATTTTGACGTTTTTCTTTTTTTTTCTCACCTGGCTGAAATGGGCTTCCCTACAACATGAGTGTATGATGATGAGGAAAGGCCCGAGTAAGTTCATGAGCTGTGCCTTCTCATTTTTAACATGCTAGTATTTGTATTAAAGCTGGATGGAGGTTTAAGTCCTCTAATAAAGATGTCCTCTTGTTTAACCATGGTGTAACTCACTGGCACAGATGTCTACTTATCGCCCACCCGTTAAGTGCACTAGAACCATTTTGTAAACAGTATGGTGCACTTCTCTTGATCAATATGAGCAGGAAAATGTGGAGTCACATTTGCAGATAATCTGGATTAGCTGTGTTACACATTCGCAAGCGCATGTTTGTTTTTTTTTGTACACAAAGCTTTATTAAACCTTGCCCTCAGAGAAATTAGGAAATGTTCATGTTTTGATTAATCATCTTTAATCAAACGATGTCCTTCTCCTTGCTAGTTGGTATGTTTTGATTAAAAAAGAGGTTTAGATGTGACCGATGGAAACTAGGCTTCATTTCTTTGCTCAAGAACAGACTTGAATATAGAAGACAACCATAGCAAAATACTCATGCTTTCCTCTAAGAGCTGGTGCTCATAACAGAAGTGATGATATAAACATCTATATTTTGGCTTGTTTGGGTTTCAAGATCAGCCTGTTTGAAATCATTCTCCCTTCTCTGAATAAAGCACATGTGGTGTTTTATTTTGAAGTGCAAATAAAATTTCTAAGAAACTTTGATCTGCAATATGTGTTTTTAATGTCTCAACGCTTCGAAATAACTGCATTTTTATTAAGGGTTTGTCAGTTCGTTTTGTACAAGCGGAACTTCCACTTTTGCATGCGAGTCTACACTGTAAACAAGATGGACGCTGCTCTGTTCAAAAATCCTGTGTCAACATGTATATTAAGTTAAAGGAAGCATATTGTGTTTCCATGTAACACTAAATTGATTATAATCATTAATTAAAACAGTAAATTAAGAGAGCATCCCACAGTTTAAAAGTTATTTACGTTATTCAAAGCGCGAACTAAAGGCGCGTTCACGTGACTGCCTTTTCAAAACATTTCCGTTAGGCCCGGTGTGGAGCTGCTGATGAAGATTTCATGAAATGTAAGTAATATTAATAATTTATTGCTTAAATGTACGTGTACATATCACAATAACAGGTTTAAGTTTTGTATTCTTTAAAATAAATGATGTATGGCAGATTAAAATCAAAAGGCATTTGAATTTTAAGCCACCTGGAGCCTTGAAAATTATTGACGGATGTTAATGTTATTTTAAAAAACCGTAACGTTCATTCATTCATTCATTTTTGTTTCGGCTTAGTCCCTTTATTAATCCGGGGTTGCCACAGCGGAATGAACCGCCAACTGATCCAGCACATGTTTTACGCAGCGGATGCCCTTCGAGCCGCAACCCATCTCTGGGAAACAACCATACACACTCACTCACACTCGTACACTATGGACAATTTAACCTTCCCAATTCACCTGAACCACATGTCTTTGGACTTGTGGGGGAAACCCACAGGGAGAACATGCAAACCACACAGAAACGCCAACTGACCCAGCCAAGGCTCGAACCAGCGATCTTGCTGTGATGCGACAGCACTACCTACTGTGTCGCCAACCGTAACGTTAATTATTATAATTTTAGTATGTAAAATATACTAGTATTTAAAGTATTTATGTTATATATTTAGTATTTAAAAATACCCTGCTGTAAAATACAGCTTAAACCAGCCTAGGCTGGTTGGCTGGTTTAGCTGGTTGACCAGCCTGGTTTTAGAGGGGTTTTGGCCATTTCCAGGCTGGTTTCCAGCCATTTCCAGCCTGATCTTAGCTGGTCAGGCTGGAAAATGACCAGCTAAAACCAGCTTGATCAGCCTGGTTTAAGCTGGACATAGCTGGTTTTAGTTTGGCTCGCCTGTTTTAGAGGGGTTTTGGCCATTTCCAGGCTGGTTTCCAGCCTGACCAGCTAAGACCAGGCTGGAAATGGCAGGAAACCAGCCTGGAAATGGCCAAAACCCCTCTAAAACAGGCTTGTCGACCAGCCATTTCCAGCCTAGTCTGGTTTAAGCTGTTTTTTTCTGGAAAGTCATTATTTCTTATCAAGCCTCAGCAGTCCTCAAAGATGTTCCCACTATAACGTAGCTCTAACTTGCATCGTTTTAAACCCATTCACACTGCATATTATTTACCCGGTGAAAAGCTATGAATAAACACATTTTCTTTTGAATAGATCATTTATTTATAGCTACAGCTTTCTTGAACAAAACAAACTTAAGTTTTACATTCTGCCGATATTAAATTTCCGGTTTGCGATTTTGCTTTTATCACGATGCACCGTATTATTGACCTAAAATGTTGCTCTTGCTGCAAAAAATTTACTTTATTAGGCATAATATTATTAAAATACGTATTTATTTACGTTTATTGCTTGATTAAATATAAATAAATAAATGTTTTATGAACTATTAAAATCAATCTGGATGCAGCCTTTATGATGCAAGCTGAGATTGCATCACTCAGCGATGCAATCTCAGACACAATGCCCTCAATAGAGTGAGTGACGTCACTGTGAGGGGTAGAGTTAGGGGTGGGGTTAGATGAGCCTATTAAAAAGCATTGGATGCAGCACAGATTGCATTGCACCCTGTCAATTAAATGGCAAAAGAATGGTACAGTACAATAGGTAACAATAAAGTGCATTAGCACAAGTCAGTTAATGCATTAAAGTCAACAGTGAGAAATAGCTATATGTTAAAGTTAATAAAAGATAGGCTACAACTGATTTTTTTGTCATTTTAGTAATTAACTCCATTAATTAAACGATTATGACATTTTAGATGCATTATTAGGCATTGACTAAGATACTATCATCAGCAAAGATTAATAAATGCTTTTGTAGATGTTATTACATTGATTTACTGGAACTAACAAAAGGCCTATATAGGCCAGATTAACTTGTAAAAATTTTAATGTTTGAAAATAAATCGTCTATTTAGTCTTCAAGAATTTGGTGTCAAGATGAACAACCACGACAAATACATCAGTCTGAATATTTATAAAGCACTCTAAAAGTTTAACTAATAATTATTCACAGTATTTTAAAGTGTCCACAATATCAATATTGTGCATGTTCATTATCACAATATACAGTTGAAGTCAAAATTATTAGTGTGAATTTTTGTGAAACTTAATTTCCCAAATGATGTTTAACAGAGCAAGGAATTTTTCTCACAGTATTTTCTATAATATTTTTTCTACTGGAGAAAGTCTGATTTGCTTTATTTTGGCTAGAATGAAAGCAGTTAATAGATTTTTGATAATAAAAAAAACATTTGAAGGTCAATATTAAGCAATATTTGTTTTTCAAGAGCAAGATTTGAAGTTTAGAGCTAAACTGAACTTAAACACTAAAACCTAAACCACACTGTTCCATTTACTAAGATAGTTTATGTGAAACTGCTTTGACACACTCTACATTGTAAAAGCGTTATACAAATAAAGCTGAATTGAATTGAATTGTTTTTCACTGTCTACAGAACAAACCCCTGTTATACAATGACTTGCCTAATTAACCTATCCTGCCTAATTATTAAGCATTTAAATGTCACTTTAAGCTGAATACTAGTATCTTGAAGAATATCTAGTCAAATATTATTTACTGTCATCATGACAAAGAGAAAATAAATCAGTTGTTAGAAATGACTTATTAAAACTATTATGTTTAGAAATGTGTTAAAAAATCTTATCGTTAAACAGAAATTGGGGAAAAAATGTACTGGTGGAGCTAACAATTGAACAGGGCTAATAATTCTGACTTCAACTGTATCACGATATATTAAATATCAGCTTCTAAATGAATCCAAATGTTCTCAGAAACTTTCCATGGCGCCGATGACCTGCGGATGGACCCGTTTCCTATTGCACCTGAACAGCCAGTCTTTCTTTCTCCTGTAGCGTTTGGACAGCAGAACATACAGGACGGGGTTCACGCAGGGGTGCAGATACTGGAGTACCGTGCAGGTGAAGTGAAACATCTCCCACGAGCGTCCGTGCCGGTAAAGTCCCAAATACACACACAACTCCAGAACATAACCAGGCAGCCAACACAAGGAGAACATCCCAGCTGCCGAAAACACCATTAAAGACGCCCGCCTTGTATTACGGGTGCTGGCGAGGGACAAAACAGGCCTCCTGTGCAGAAAAACAGCCATACGTGCTGAGTTTACAGCAATAACCAGCATTGGTATTAGATAGTAAAGCACAAACTGGCTGAGGACGACTTGGTAGTGATGTTCTTGAGTAGTTGGCAGACAAACAGTGCAGTTGCTCAAACCCGGTCCTAAGCTTTCTTTAGTGGCAAAAATACGCAATGGCAGGCTTATAAAGAAACTCAGAGCCCAGACCAGAACTAACATAAGCACCACAAGGTCCATAGTTGGTGGACGATAGGGGTTGGTGATGATCATGGCACGAACCATAGATACGCTGCACAGGGAGTACGTGCTGGCGGCCAGAGAGAACGCCAGCAGGAACTGATAGACCTTGCAGGATGTGTTGTTTAGGGGCCAGGAGAAAGTCAGCGCCGAGTGGACGGTGAAGGGGATGAGAAGTAGCATGAGGAGGTCGGCCAGAGCCATGCTGAGGAGGAGAACGTCCAGGCGGTTTTTACGAAGGTTTTTGTGTTTGGCGAAGAGGGGGAAGGCCAGGAGGTTGGCGCAGAAGCCGATGCCCACTATGATGCCGCAAGTGCAGGCAAAGATCACGCCGTAGGGGTTTGTGGCGCCCTGTGAGAGACAATGGAAGCAATGTATAGTGCAGGGATGGGCAAACTCGATCCTGGAGGGCCGGTGTCTCTGCATAGTTTTGCACCAACCCTAATCAAACACACCTGCTTGTAGCTTTCTAGTGATCTTGAAGACACTAATTAGGGTGTTCAGGTGTGTTTGATTAGTGTTGGAGCAAAACTCTGCAGGGACACCGGCCCTCGAGGATCGAGTTTGCCCATGCCTGGTATAGTGGGAAAAAAATATCTCAAGAGTTTCTGTATTTAGTCATTCACAAGTGTTTTCTGTTTGTTTATAGTTGTGAATTGCATTGTGGGATGTTGACTTTTGATGTGGAAAATTCTACTCCACAGTTAAACAAAGTGACATTTATTGACATTTTAGTAATATGATGTATAAGAAATAACATAATAAATAATAATTATAATACATTTTTAATTATGATGCACTTTTGTTAAACTCAAAGCGCTACAAGATAAACAAATAAAAAGAAATAACAAATAAAAAATGCAGATAAATACAAGCTTGCATAAAATCCCAGGAAGAGGCCAGAAGTCATACCGCAATAATAAAACAATAAAGAACAATAAATAAGCGAAATGTTACAAATTGCATAAAAGTGACAATGATAATCCAGCCTGATCTCACGAGTAAGTGTTATGCGTTTTGTCAGTTTAGTGACTAATTCGTAAGAGTTCAGTCGTACGAAAATGTACGATTTTAAAAAATAGGCGTGGAACCCAACCCCACCCCTAAACCCAACCGTCATTGGGGGATGAGCAAATCGTACTAAATTGCACAAATTAGATCGTACAAATTCCTACGAATTAGCCACTAAATCAAAAAGTTACGAATTGCCGTGAGATAGCGTTGGATAATGACAAATTAAATGCTTTACTAATTAGATGTGTCTCAAGAAGCTTCTTAAAACTATCCACAGAAACGCCATTCCTGATAACTGTGGGTAATGCATTCCATAATTTAGGAGAGTAATAAGTATAGAGTAAAAAGTTTATAAATATTGAGGTTAAGTATAGAATATAGAGTAATACGTCTGTAAAATAACATTTAAATTAGGTTTTTTGTAGCATAATATACAACACCAACCCAGACAATATATCACTTTACACTGTTAAAAATGTTCATAAAAGTCACTTTTCCGAGAATAAAAGTTGTTGGAAGGAAGATCAAGCTCAATAAATCAGCTCAATTAATCAATAAATAAATGGAGGAAAGTAAAATATAAAAACATGCATCACAAAATATGGAAAACTGCTCATTTACGGATGTTTTTTACAGTGTATATTTTGAGTTACATTTAAGGTAGTGTTGCACAATATATCAGAAAAGTATCGTTATCGTGATAATAGTGCAACAACCATATTGCAGAGAATTGCGATAAATTTAATAAATTTGATGTGCCAAGCATTTGTGTGCTGCATTCATGGGTTGTTTGTTCAAATCTGATCAATCAGATGGGGCCTTTATTCTCAGCTGAAAATAAACACTAATGCTGGGAGACAAGTGAGGAAGATGACAACAGCCAATAAGAATCTGAATTTTCTAAAAGTCTAAATTTTATTTAAAGTTTAAATTTAATTAGCTCAGAAAAATATTTGTTACCTGTTTATGTCAGTAGTATGATCATTACATAAATAAAAGATTTTTTAAATTGCTGAGAAAATAACAATTTCGTTATATCGGTATCGCAACACTCAACAACAATATTGCATATTTTCCCAATATCATGCAGCCCTAATTTAAATTATTTTGTGCATAAGTGCAATCAAATAAATATCTATAAATGCAATACAATTTTATACTGAAAATTATATCTAAAAAACAATAAGATTGAATGTAATTAATTTTTTTATATTAGTATTTCAAATTAATATTGTACAATATTTAATAATTAACATATTTTTTATTTTTTATTTAAAATTTTTTTTTTGTTATTTAATTATTTTATAGTTTAATATCAAGATGTTCATGGTAGGTTCTATTACAAAAGGACAATAATAATAAAAATAATGAAAATTGTTGCTCTTTATAAACATTTTAATTGGTTTAATCACACACATACACACATACACATTATATATTATTATTATTATTATTCTTTAAAGGAACAACTTACCACAAACTTGGGTTCAGAAGTTAATTCAGTAGGCTATTGAAAAAGAAATGATAAAGTAAAACATAGTTATAGTATATAGTATTTATAGTAAAATAAGTATTTTTTTAAATGAATAAATAATTACTTATTTATCTCGCATATTCCCAGAGAAAAAGATTTACTCACCATTTCATCTGTTCACTTAGATATCCGTGTATTTACAAAAAATAAATATACGGTCCCACAAATCATTTCTAGATTAAAGGTGTTTTTAAATATGTAGAAATATAATCTCGCTGTAAGAACAGAAATAAAACGAGCAAAGATTCACCTTTAGAATAAGTGCCTTTTACAAAGACATGAAAAACATCCGTTTATCAATTGCGCCTACAAAAAAAGCAACTTCTCAAAAAATATTTGGTATGAAGAAATGAGCAGATGTCATCTTTAAACAAATGTGTGTCAATGGTTAACTGCTGCTTTTCCATCTCTCCTTCCCTGATTGGATGCTCATTGATTAGTGATTGATTTCTATGCTTTATGGGTCTTTAAGGCATGACATGTGACCCTTTGCAGGAAGTTGACAGAAGACCTTGCATTTACTTCTCCATCCATTAGTATGTGTAGTGAAAGGTGTATAATTATTGTTGGACCTGTGTTTGTCACACACTGATTGATTATTCCACCATCCTGAGTCAGTAGTAATGTCTACAATATTGATTAAATAACAAATGCATGCATAGACAAATATTAATAAGAAAAACAGTGATTATCATAATGCAAATGAATCATTTTTTTCAGCCGTATTGTTTATTGCTCTTCAGTTTATTAATTAAAAATAGCAGAACATTTACTGAAGTGAAAGAAAGGCAGAATAGTGAAGTGTAAATGACAGAAAAATATTTTTAAGAGTGAATGTGGACTATCTAAAGTGCATTTTAAAAATCTCATCAAAATCAGCAGCATTGAGATACATTCAGGGAATAAATATTCCAACAATAAATTAAATATTAGATGAAATGTTGAGTCTGATTGTAATAAATGCAAAATAGTTTGTATATGAAGCCATTTCTATGTATCAGTCTAGGCTCTAAGATACAAAAATGTTCAAGGAGTTTATAATAAAGGCAAAAATACATCAAATTTTCCTCTTAAAAATCTCGATATGCCATACCATGGTAAAACAGTAGAAACTGTAGAATAAAAAAAACACAAAATAGGCTCATTTTACATTTTAAACAGTAGTTTTACCATTGTTGAGTTCTTTCAGCCGATCTATGGGTGTTGTGGAAACACTTTTAGCTTAGCTTAGCATAGATAATTGAATCGGATTAGACCATTAGCATCTAGGTAAAAAAAAAGAGTTTTGATAATTTTCCTATTTAAAGCTTGACTCTTTTGTAGTTACATCGTGTACTAGGACCAACGGAAAATGAAAAGTTGCTATTTTCTATCCTGAAATGGCTAGGAATATGCTCTCATTTTGGCTTAATTATCACAATCAGCGTTATAGCAACTTGTTATTTCACAAACAAAAAAATTGCAAAACTCTGGTCATTTTTAAGTGAGATGCTAATGGTCTAATCCGATTCAGTGATCTATGCTAAGCTAAGCTAAGCTTAAAGTGCTCCTGCATATTAAAATGTGCACGAAAGGTTTTATTACAGGACAATAATAATAATGATGTTAATAACTGCAAACATTTAATTGGTTTAATCACACTCACACATACACTATAATATAATAGTAATAATATTATTATTTTCCCAGAGATGGGTTGCGGGATGGAAGGGCATCCGCTGCGTAAAAACATGTGCTGGATAAGTTGGTGGTTCATTCCGCTGTGGCGACCCCGAATTAATAAAGGGACTAAGCCGAAAAGAAAATGAATGAACGAATGATAATATTATTATTCATTAAAGAAACAACTTACCACAAACCAGGGTTCAGAAGTTAATTCAGAAGGCTATTGTAAAATAAATGATAAAGTAAAATATCGTTTTACAGTAAATGTTGCTATTTTCTATCCCTATATTGCTATATTGGAATATTCTCTCATTCTGCCATAGTAATCACAATCTGTACAATAGCAACTTTTCATTTCACAAATAGAAAAATTATCAAAACTCTTGGGTCATTTTTAAGTGAGATGCTAATGGTCTAATCTGATTCAATGATCTATGCTAAGCTAAGCTAAAAATGCTCCTGTATATGAAGATGTGTATGATAGTTTTTATTACAGAAGGACAATAATAATGATGATAATTTTGCACTTAAAAATAATAATATTGCACTTAATTATTAAAACATTTAATTGGTTTAATCACACACACACACACATACACTATAATATAATAGTACTAATATTATTATTCCTTAAAAAACTACTTACCACAAACCTGGGTTAAGAAGTTAATTCAGAAGGCTATTGAAAAATGGTCATTATTAAGCGAGTTTTTAAGCGAGATGCTAATGGTCTAATCCGATTCAATGATCTATGCTAAGCTAAGCTAAAAGTGCTCCTGCATATCAAGATGTGTATGATAGTTTTTATTACAGAAGGACAATAATAATGATGATAATTTTGCACTTAATAATAATAATATTGCACTTAATTATTAAAACATTTAATATTTTCACACACACACATACACTATAATATAATAGTACTAATATTATTATTCCTTAAAAAAACTACTTACCACAAATCTGGGTCAAGAAGTTAATTCAGAAGGCTATTGAAAAATGGTCATTATTAAGCGAGTTTTTAAGCGAGATGCTAATGGTCTAATCCGATTCAATGATCTATGCTAAGCTAAGCTAAAAGTGCTCCTGTCAGACCCGAAAATCAGCTGAATGGATTAAAAAATGGTAAAAGTCAACTGTTTAACTCTAGGAGAGCTGTAAAATAAGCCTTTTTTTTCAAACAAAGAAGTGTTCCTTTAAAGTTTTGTTCACTGACAGCAGTTTTTTTTCCATTGGAGTTTGCAAAATGTCTCTTCCAATATGCATTCCAACTGATCATGTGACCACATTGTGTCACATCTCATTTGCATAAAGTCTGCACAGTTTAATTAATGCTCCCGTCTCTTCAAATGGCTGTCAGCGCAATCGTCCACCTCAATAATCACTCTCTTATGAGCATTTGCATTTGGAAGGCACACGCTCGGTCTCTCCTCCTGTCCCGCTCTCTCAATCGGCCCAAACACATTTTACTCTTCCTCTTCATGGCCGCTTTCATCGGCTGCTCTTCATATGTCAGGCTCTTGCTGGTCTCCTGCAGTAGGTCGTCTCGCATCCCAATAGTCTCCATTTGATAGCCCAAAGGGATGTTTTTGGAGCTGCCTGTGTGTTTGGGGCGGGGCCAGGGCGGGGTTTGAACACTTCCTTCGCTCTGATTGGGCGAGTCCCACACCTGAGCTGTGTGCACCTGCTCAAGCAGATCCTGGAGCCACATGCGCCTCTTCCGGTCATGCAGAGAGCGGCTTCTGTCGTGCATCATCTGAGCGTGACCGACTGAACGCCGTCTGGAACATAGACAGAAAATTGACTTCAAGGTTAAAGCATGAAATCTAAATTTACAAGTTTTAGTTCGCTAGCTCAGACTGTTTTTCTTAAGGTGAATAATGAATAATTTATTCAGTCATTCATTCATTTTCCTTCAGCTTAATTTCTTATTTACCAGGGGTCGTCACACCGGAATGAACCGCCAACTATTTCGGCATATGTTTTACGCAGTGGATCAGCAACCCAGTACTGGGAAACACCCATACACACTCGCATTCACACAAACACACTCATACACTACGGCCAATTTAGTTTATCCAATTCCCCTATAGCACATGTGTTTGGACTGTGGGGGAAACCTGAGCACCTGGAGGAAATCCACGCCAACACAGGGAGAACATGCAACATAGAAATGCCAACTGACCCTGCAGGGACTTGAACCAACAACTTTCTTGCTGTGAGGCGACACTGAGCCACCATGCCACCCGAATAGTTAATCAGTGTAAGTTAATGCGCTGAACAATCTGTTTGTTTTGGTGATCTTTAATCGAAATCTGAGCAAACGCTTCTGCGTTTGGAGTGGCAGTCCTTACGTTGACGTCAACTTGATGGCTTCCATAGTAACTGCAATATTCTTAACCACGCCCCTCTTACTGAAGAAAGCCCTGCCCCCTACTCAATATTCTGTTTCAGTTGAAAGCACAGCATCATAAAGTCTCAGACATGAAATAAAAGTCTTATTCGTATTCATGAGTAGTTTATGGCGAGAAACTATAGGCAAAAATTAGATTTTGGCTTTTCATGAAGTGTCTTTAAAGTCTAGTATAAAGAAAACATCCACAATACATTTTTAAGTGTATCTATTTTTGCACTTTATTAATTTGTCTGTAGATTTGAATTGAAAGAAATATTTTTTTACTTCTGCAGTTACCCATAAATCTAAACTTCAGCAGCTCTTACATTCACCAAACTGTATAGTTTCATTCATATGTTTATGCATACTTTATTTACCTGATTATTTAACTTGTAATTTTTTTTTATTTTTTTCTGAATTATTGAGTGATAGAAAGAGATTCCCAAAATCTCCTCTGTAAAAAGCTTTGACTCTAATGTCTATAAATAAATAAAATTAAAACAAATAAAAATTTAAATGAATAAATCAAAAATTTTGAACCTGACCTGATCCAATGATCCAGATTTTTGTGCTAGGCATGTATGCAAATTTCTGTATATTTCGTTTATAAGGGCTCATTTGCATATTTAAACATAACATTTAAAAATATTACACAAAATAAGTCTATAATTCTTAATGTAATAAATCCAGCAACTCGTACATACACCAATAGTATAGTTTTGTTCATATATATGAAGCTTTTTATTCTACAAAAAAATGTTAATGTGATAAAAAGAGATTCCCAAAATCTCCTCTGTACAAACCCTGGACTCTAATGTCAATAAATAAATAAATACAAATTTTAATTAATAAATTAAGAATTTTGAACCTGACTTGATCCAAAGATCCAGATTTTTGTGCTAGGCATGTATGAAAATGTGTGTATATTTCACTAAAACACTAATTCAAGAGTTCACACTTAGCTGATGATTTATTAATAGCTTGTTTGGCATGCTGTCCCGGGAGAGAGCCCCGAGCTCAAGGGATCCTCGAGCCCGGGGCTTCCTCCCGTTTGCAGAGCGAGAGGGGAGCCTGAGCTCGGTGGATCTCAGAACTCCCCGTCTGCAGTAGCTAAGGGAACACGTGAGGAAAAAGCAAGGGGGCTAGACAAATGTTTCATTTTTATGCATGATGTATATATTTGGATGGTGGGAGGAAACCGGAGAACCCTAGGAAAACCCACGCGGACACGGGGAGAACATACAAAGTCCTCACAGAAACACCTACCGACCTGGCAGGACCAGGGTTGGCAGTGTTCTTGCTGTGGGGCTAACAGTGCTAACCACTGGGCCTCCGTGCCGCCCGATCTAAGGTGAAGGAGGAGAATGGGGAGGAAGGGGGGTTTCTTCCAAACGAAGATAAAGTGGACTGAAAACTGTGGTTATTTATAGTAGCTTATGGCTCATATGATTGGATGATACTGATTAGCTTAATACGAGACCGGCTGTGATAAATCATAAGCACGTGATCCTCTCGAAATTAGTTTATTGATAAACCTCATTTAGCATATTATAAATATAACATTTAAAAACAGTTTGATACAAAATGTTTAGCTAATTCTTAATTGATAAATGATTAATCTTCGCTTTAGCAGCTCGTACTCACCAATAGTATAGTTTTATTCTTATCTATATCCTGAAGCTTTTTATTCTACAATAAATTTTTTGATTTTTATGCCAGAAAAGTAGCTTGAGATTTAAAACAAAGTGTGATACAAAAAGTTAATCCTTAATGTGAATTATCAATCTGAGTTATGGTGATAACTATTAGTTATTTACATGTTTGTTTTTTAACCTAATTCTCTTGTAGTGTAAGTGCAAAAGTACATCGATTTAGCATTGGCTTTCTATAAGAAAACCCTCTTCTATCACCAGCAGATGGCAGCCTTAATTCAGCTGTTTAAATGCTTCATGATTCATGATCTAGCAGAAATCAGACTTTGGTGTTAATATAGTAAAGGAGACTTACTGTCTGCTGCTGAGAGCTGTAGTGGGTCTCGACTGGACGGGTATCGGGATTGTTAACAGGAACACAGCAAAGCCCCAGTGCCTCAACATACTGCCGGACAACTGAACACAACACAGTTCAAAATTCAACATTATTATAGTATTTTGTAAGGATTCTGCATGTTCGTATTGCTTAGAAGCTTAGTCTGTTATTATCATCATATTATCATTTGTAAATCTGCATATATAAAAAACACTAAACAAATATATGAAGATTTTATTTGCAAACAATGAATTTTATAGTCATTTTTGCAAATTATTGTTTTTATTTTGTGTGAAAAACATGACTAAAACTAGTATTTTCAGTAACTTTCAGAAAAATAGTTTTTATATTGTGTATTGAAGAGTAAAAAGCAAATATATGTAAGCCTGATATATATATATATATATATATATATATATATATATATATATATATATATATATATATATATATATATATATATATATATATATGCATGCATATTTATATATATGCATGCATATTTATACAGTCAATGCTGAAATAAATGTTTCATATATATACATATACATAATATTATAACAAAATATTTCATAAATGTTTACTCTTTTGATGCTTTTCACCATCTACAGGCATTTTAAAATAAATAATGCACCTGGATTTGTATTAGCTTGATAAACTGAATTAAACTGTGCCCAATACATAAGTTAAAATAGCAAATGAATAATTATTATCATCAAATAACAGGAGGAATACTGCATTAAAATGCTGCTCACATTGGTCATATACTCACATGTAATTCTGTTGTTCAGTAGATCAGTTATTACCGCATGTTACTGATGTTTTACTGCTGTTGAAGGCCAGCATGTGTCTGTACATTCATTAAATCGTGAGTATCAGCTGCTGCTCAAATCAAGCATATTACTATGTCCAAACTCCAGTGGTCCAGAAGCAAACCTGCCCTGCGTGTCTGTCCAGAGCTCTTGAAGGAATGATGAACAGATTTATTGCACCGCTGGGTCGTGTAAGTCCTCTTTACTGTTCACTGCAGGCTGGTATGGACAGCAGGCGTTACAGCTGTGTGTGTCTGAGTGTGTGTGTGTCTGCTGCCCATGACTGCCAAAGTGTATACCAGACTGACAAACCACACACACACTCCAAGAAATGCACAGGGAGACACCTTCATTGGAAACAGGGTGGTACGCCGCCCTCTCTCTCTCACACACACACAAAACACACATGCAGAGCTCAGATTTGGCCAGCAGGGAGAGCATTTCACATAGTGGGACCAATGATCTCTTCAAGATTTTTCTTGTTTGATTGTACTTTTCTTTTAAAGGGCACATAGTTTACCTCTTTTTTATGATTTAATATTAATATTCTGGTTCTTCTGAGTGTGCCAGTTTAGGTTCAGTTTAAAACACAATTCAGATTTTTTTATTATAATGTGTTAAAAAGTGTCATGTTGGGGGCGTGTCCACAGCTCGCTGATTTAGGGGTGTGTTGCTTCACATGTAGATTAGTCTCGGCTGCCCGCCAACGTAACAAGGGGGCGGGGCCATGAGCTCACCCGCTCTGTGTTTGCAACAGAGTCTGACAGGCAGACTGAGAGGAGCGTGAGAGAGGAGCGTGAGAGGATCAGCAATCAGTCATACATGTACGACTCGGACACAGACCAAGCAGAGAGTACAAAATCATATGTGTCTTTGTACAGTGTTACAGCCAACTGTGTGCTAGTTTCAAGTGCCGAGCTTGTACACAGAAACTAATAACCACGCACACTGAATTAACTTTGACTGAGGCACCGGATGCGCCGCTCGAAGCCGCGACACGGCACACCAGACACTCTCTGTGACGCGGCAGAAACATGAAGTGTCCCGAATTGTCGCGCCACGCATTTTTGAATTCTAAACATAGGTTTCTGCAGCGGTCCGCGGCGCCCAGCCGTCGACTTGAGTGTACCCTGATAGAAACCGATGTTTAGAATTCTACAACGCATGCTAGTTAAGATCACAGGGAGCTTCTGGGATCGCGAGAAATGCAAACGGCTGAAGTATAAGGTAGACTCAATGAGAAGTACACATGTTTGCAAACCTACCTAAAGATACAACCAATAATTCCGATTAGAGCGATAATATGGAGAATATTGCTCTTGTGTTGAGCCCAATGAGCCTTGCATCTAAAAATAGAGCTAGCGTGTTCCTTTAGTGATATCGCTTCCACTCACGCTGAAAATGGCGGACGTGAATCAACAAACTGAGGATATGATGACGCGCCTGTCAATCAATATTGGTGGGCGGGGGGACCGCTCTCCTACGTCAAGTTGCGGTCAGTTTGAAAACGCTCCAATTGGTCCACCGTTTTTATGTTGTTAAATTGAAAAAAAAAGCACTGGGTGTGTTTATATCACCCCAATATGACGCTCTATACACCATACATGCACATATGGCTGTCTAAACAGCTTGAAAAGTAGATTCTTTACCATAGGTGCCCTTTAAATTGGTCCTATATACAAGATGTAAAATAACTCTATGATGTCTATAGAGTGTATGTGTGGTGTTTCAGCTTAAAATCACACACAGATAATGCTTTATAACTCTTTGAAACTGCCCCTTTTAGGCTTTGAGCCAAATTCTGGTGTTTTGGTGACTGTCGCTTTAAATTCATATGAGATTGTGCTCTTTTGAAAAGTGGGCGGAGCTATAAATGCCTGTGCATCAGCATAGCGGCAGATTCGAAACAGGACTCATGTTATCTGTGTGAAAAGCTGAAAAAGTCAAAAGAAGTGTCTCAGAATGCATCGGTCTGTGGAGACTACAGTGTTCATTTGGTCGTCCTAAAACTCCACATTTATAAGCAAGAGGGATTTTATTTTACATTTCTATAACTGTAATGTCTGTTAGCTGAGGAATGGACTAATGGTCATAAGTAGTTGACTCTCCAATCACAGCAGACTGGGTCCACCTGACCGATTATTTTCTTGTTTCCTTTGAGTGGTATGGTATAGTGCCGTATGGTTTGGATTTATTTTCATTTCCACTGTCAGAAGTATCCAAATATTGAACTGAACCATGCCAACTTTTTGGGACCTTTTTTGTAAACATACTTATGGACTCATTTCACTCGGCCACCATTTTAAAAGCGAAAGCAAGGCTGCGGTGGGAAGAAACCCGGAAGTATCGCCTGGAGTCACACAGTACCTGGCTGTATCTCTTATCAGCGAAGAGAAAGTGACACAAATTTATCATTTCACCCCTTTCCGAGTGACCCGAAGGTCCGTTCTGAATGGATTGTGAAAATAAAAAGGGATATCAGACCTCATTTTCAGCTAAGAAAGGGAAATGGCACTACTTAGCTAATGTTTTCTCTCCCAAACACATGTTTTAGATGCCATTTATTAAACTCAAGTTAATGAACTGATTCTTTCACTATATTAGACTTGATACTGAATTTCGGTACTGAAATTTGAAACAAAAAAGTCAATTTCCTGCTAACATTTAAGCACTGTTGAGCACGATCTTAAACACTGCTGATTTGCCATAGTATTCACCAGTGCTCAACAGAAATGACTGTGATTGGCCAAGGAGGTCATCAGTTCACTGTACTTCACCAATGTTTACCGAGTGCAAACACAGACGAGGGATCCACTGATGAATCGACTGATCTTCGCGGCTTTAAAACGCTCCTTTGTATCTGTTAGACCTTTGTGAAGAGCGGTGAACTGATGACCTTCACAGCCAATCACAGTCATTTCTGTTGAGCACTGGTGAATACTATGGCAAATCAGCGGTGTTTAAGAACACACACAGCGGTGCTTAAATGTTAGCGGGAAATGGACGTTTTTAAGATTTTAGTACCAGGACAACACTATTACAGACAACACAAGGGTCTGCTACAGAGGACTGCATTGTTTTATCACTCAGCGGGTTACATAGGCTGAAGCAGAGAAGCGACCCCATGTTTACCTGGTGCCATGAACTGAAGCCTAGGAGGACACTTAAGCGTAATACTCTTACAGAGATTGCGATGTTGTGTGATGCCTAATCTGCTTTTAATTGTTTAAATTAAACTGAACTGAATTATATTAAGGTGACGCAGTGGCGCAGTAGGTAGTGCTGTCGCCTCACAGCAAGAAGGTCGCTGGTTCGAGCCTCAGCTGGGTCAGTTGGCGTTTCTGTGTGGAGTTTGCTTCCCCCACAGTCCAAAGACATGCGGTAAAGGTGAATTGGGTAAGCTAAATTGTTCGTAGTGTATGAGTGTGTATGTATGTTTCCCTGAGTCCCAGCTTAAAGGGCATTCACTGCAAAAAAACATGTGCTGGAGAAGTTGGCGGTTCAATCCGCTGTGGCGACCCCAGATAAATAAATGGACTAAGCCGAAAAGAAAATGAATGAATGAATGAATGAAGGACTGATATTAAAGTGATGTTTACACCATTTCTGCACTTTGAAGTCATGGCAACAGCTGGAGGTTTGTAGTCCACAGCATGTGGTTGCAATTTTTACAGTGCTGATCCTATTCTTCCAGGTTTCTTACCACCGCAGCCTCGCTTTCGTTTTTAAAAAAATGGAGGCCGCATGAAATAAGGACTATTTGGCAAAGACTGTTTGCAAGAGAACAGAACCAAAAGGGTGGAGTTAGACTCGCTGCTGAACACTATTGGTTTACAGGGAATCGTTACTTAAAAAATGCTGGGTTCCACACACCCATGAAGAAATTAAGTTAACTTATTAGTTAAGTGGATTGAACATAAAACAATTAAGTTGTCCCCAAAAAATAAAAAATAAAAATTGTGATGTTTTTAAATAAAGGCTGATTTATACTTCTGCGTCAAAGGCACGTATCAGTCTTCGCACGGTTGCATAGACCTCGCCGTGGCTGACACCGACATGCACCTCTCAAAAAATTTAGCTGCACACGGCAACGACGCTTAGTGCAAGCTCTGTGATTGGTTGGCTTGGTAGCTGTGCTGAATGTGGGCGGTGCTGAGAACCGTGGGTCACAGCAATCACTCGACGCAGGAGTATAAATCAGCCTTAAGTAGTTTGAACAAACAGCAAATTACATCGAGGAAAATGTCTAAATATCAGGTTTTGGCATTTCATTTGGGAAATTAAAGGTGGTTTCGATTTATACACTGCTGAACACTTAATAATCATGTTAACTTATATGCTTGTAAACAACAGATCCTGAACAAACTAGATCGTCTTCTCATTTTATTGGATCTGGAGAAGTTTTACTCTTTCAAAAGATCCATTACAGTGCCCCCTATTGTATTAAAAAAACTTTAATTTGGAAAAACACATTCATTCATTCATTTTCAGGGGTCGCCACAGCGGAATGAACCGCCAACTATTCCAGCATATGTTTTACACAGTGGATGCCCTTCCAGCTGCAACCCAGTAATGGGAAACACCAAAAAACACTCATTCACACACATACACTACGGCCAATTTGTTTATTCAATTCATATAGCGCATGTGACTGTCAGAGAAACTGGAGCACCCAGAGGAAGCCCACGTGGACACGGGGAGAACATGCAAACTCCACACAGAAATACCAACTGGCCCAGCCGGGACTCGAACCAGCGACCTTCTTGCTGTGAGGCGACAGTGCTAACCACTAAGCCATCAACCACTGAGCTCCGTGTGGCCATTCAAATGCAGAAAAGACACACGCACTAACACCAAGAAAATATCAGCGTTGTACTGACCACCTAGCATTGGTCTTTAGCTGCATGGAAATTGTATGCAGTAACTCAGAGGAACATTATAGCTCATAGCTGAGACCATGAGGCCCTCCCTTCCCAAAACATGGGTGAACCAGGGTGAAGAAAGTAAACAGTTTTGGCTGACCACTGTCCCAAGAGATTATGACCATAACCTCAGTGAAATCAAGCCTGTGGGTGGGTCCGCTCGCCTCCTAAGCAAACGTAATGGTCAAGGTGGTTTTCGAGGAGCCCACAAAATAGCACCGCTTCATTTATGGGTCTCGGGGCAAGAGGTTCACAACATAACTAATGCTCATCAACTACAAATTACTTCTGTGCGACACTAAAATATTCCATATATTTCCATGTTTATGGTGCAGAGCGTACATTGGAAAATAAACGGACTTAGCATTCACAAGATGCTTTGTTTTTTTTAATGAAATTCATATTTTTATTCAGCTAGCATTCACTGAATTTATCGAAAGTGGCAGTCAAGAGATTTTTTAATGTAAACTATTGTATAACTTTAATAAAAACATAAAATGTATGCTTCTAAAATTTGATAGACATGTTAACCATGGAGACGTGTTAACTATTCATGCTCCACAGGAAAAATAACAGAATATGAGTCTGGAATATGAGGGGGCTGGGACAGAAATGACGACAAAAATTTGCATTTTTGTCACATCTAATTTTCTTAAGTTTTGGGGTCTGCTGGAACTATTTAGAGTGTATATATTCAATATTTTGTAAGCTGTGTTTTTTCATCTGCCCTAGTCATTCATCAAATACAATATACTGATTTATGAAAAAGAAGTTACTATTTATTATCAGTGAATAAAGCTAAAAATGTATATCTTGACCATGAAGTGCTGCTAATTAAGTTTGTTTGTCATTACACAGCAACAAAAGAGAGAAAAAACACACATAAAAACACACAAAAAAGTCAATTATCTAAAAATTCTTCAATCAAGAAGCATTTTCTAATCTAGACATGGAAAACTATTGTTTTCATTTCTGAATTAATGAATCAAAATGAACCATCTGGCAATTCGGTGAGAAAAAATGTCAAAAATTTCAAACCAAAAACAAGATTATTTTAATTACTCCATTGGCAGAATATATATTATTTTTTAGAATATAATTTATAGAATATAATTTGTATTATTATTTATTTATTTTTATTTATTTATTTAATAAATTTTTATTTATCTCATTTCATTTTTATTTATTTATTTATTTATTCATTTATTTATTTATTTATTCATCTCAATGAATTTGTATTTATTTGTATTTATTTATCTTATTAAATTTTTATTTATTTTTATTTATTTATTTTTTCTCATTTCATTTTTATTTATTTTTATTTATTTATTTATCTTATTAAATTTTTATTTATTTATCTAATTTCATTTTTTTGTTTTTATTTATTTATTTAATTTATTACATTTTAATTTATTTATTTATTCTCATAATTTTTTTTTTTTTTTTTATTTGTCTCATTTCATTTGTATTTATTTATTTAATTTTTTTTTTATTTATATCATTTAATTTCTATTATTTTTTATTAGTTTATTTATTTATTCATCGCATTTAATTTTTATTTATTTTATTTATTTATCTCAGTACATTTTTATTCATTTTATTTATTTATTCATCTCATTAAATGTTTATTTATTTTTATTTATTTATTTATCTCATTAAAATTTATTTATTTATTTATCTTATTACATTTTTAGTAATCTTTATTTATTTAATCATTTCATTTAATTTTTTAATTTTTATTTATTTTTTATCATTAAATTTTGAGTTATTTTTATTTATTGATTTATATATTTATCTCATTTAATTATTATTTATTTATCTCATTTAGTTTTTATTTATTATGTCTGAAAACAAAACAATATTTTTTACATGTCTAGAAAACGCTTCTTGAGAATTTCTTGACCAGAAACGAGACAAAAACTTTAAATAAGAAAAGCATCTCTTACAGTCCAGTAGCCTTAAACTACTGAGAAATGCTTTGTTTTTTTAACTTCAAGCCAGTGACAGCATCGTCTAGCAATGTCCGAAGGCCTTGACTCATCCACGCTGCGTTTGGTGAGAAATATTGTTTAACTTTAAGTTTCCTTTCCACTTCCCGTGTACTCCAGTTTTGTTCTGTTGCTTGTTTTATCATGTAACCATACAGGAACACATGACACGATTTCTTCCATCTGACCAGAAAAAAACCTGCGCTCCAGATTTAATCTCCGGCGTTAGTGGATTCTGCTACCGAGGAAAGTCTCAGATTTTTTTGCGGTCTCCTCCGTGAAATTGTTAAATGAATAAAACGTGTCATTTAACACCACCGTCGACCGCTGGCACTTGACCTTCTCAGCACTTTGGACAAACTTTGATACGACACCTGTAGTCAAATGCCACTCCAAGTGAATAGTGGGACATTTGAGAAACATGCGAGCTCAACCACCCACTAACTGCGAGATTATTAAGACTGATGTCCCCAGCGAGGCCAATGTTATTTGTTCTACTGCAGAACGTCGGCAATTTATCATCCAAACATCCCACAGGTTTGTGTTGTGTAGGTACTTTTGGATGTAGTCCGGCGGGTTTGATTGGCTGCCAGAGAAAATATGGCCGCCTTGCCAGCAGGCCGTTTAGCTGTGAAAGCCTGTCTGAGGGTTCCAGTAAATCCTTCTGCTCGCAGGTAAGAAGTTTGGAAAGACCAAAAAACACCTCCTGTATACGCTTCATTCAGGCCACTATTGTCTGATCTCCAGACTCGCAGTCAGTGTGTGAATTACACTGCAAAAGATGCTCTCTTTAGTTAAAGATTTTGTCTTCCTTCTGGTCCATGCAAAGATCAAAATTATTATAGATTTGTTTTGTTCTTATTTAAATATTTCCCAAATGATGTTGAACAGATTCAGGAATTTTTCACAGAATTTCCTATTTTTTTTTCTGGAGAAAGTCTTATTTGTTTTATTTCAGAAGAAAAGCAGTTATATTAGATATATCGATATTATTAGCCCCCTTACACGTTTTTATTTTCCGATAGTCTACAGAACAAACCACTGTTATACAATGACTTGCCTAATTACCCTAACCTGCCTAATTACCCTAGTTAAGCCTTTAAATGTCACTTTAAGCTGTATAGAAGTGTCTTGAAGAATATCTAGTCTCATATTATTTACTGTCATCATGGCAAAGATAAAATAAATCAGTTATTAGAAATGAGTTATTAAAACTAATATGATTAGAAATGTGCTGAACTAAATCTTCTCTCTTTTAAACAGAAATTGGAATTAAAATTATACAGGGGGCTAATAATTCTGGAGGGCTAATAATGAACTAATATTCAGACAAGTAAAAATGTTGTTTTTCCTTTAAATGGGTTAAATAATTAGCCAGAGGATGAGTAAAATAATCATTTCAAATTGAAAACAAGTTTATTTTTCTCATGCCGTTAGCAGATTATTTCGCTTGTTTTAAAGTCGCTATGAAATCTCTTTTTTTCTTCTTATTTTTAGATGTATAGTAGTCATTTTTATAAATGATGGATCTGTCTATTTCATTTGCTCTCATAAACTTTAATCAAACACAATAACCTTCCTTCACCCTTGCATGACTTTTCTTCAAATCCTGGTCACATGGAATTCCTTTAGGGCAAGGCTATCAGCCCTGTAGGGCGGGGCTATTGGCCATTTAAGGCGGAACTGTCAGCGTTTTGGGGTGGGACTATCGGCCATTTAGTGCCGGGCTATCAGTCCATTGGGGCGGGACTAACAGCCATTTTGGGCGGGACTGTCAGTCCTTTGGGGTGGGACTATCAGCCATTTAGTGCTGTGCTATCGGCCAATTAGGGCCGAGCTATCGGTCCTTTGAGGTGTGACTATCAGCCTTTTAGGGTGGGACTGTCAGTCCTTTGGAGGTGGGACTATCGACCATTTAGGGCGGGGCTTTCAGTTCTTTGAGGTGAGACTATCAGCTATTTAGGGTGGGACTGTCAGTCCTTTGGGGCTTGGCTATCAGTCATTTAGTCTGGGCTATCTGTACTTTGGGGTGAGACTATCAGCCATTTACAGCAGTGCTATCAGTCCTCTGAGGTGGGACTATTGGCCATTTGGGGCAGGGCAATCAGTCCTCTGGGGCCATCTGCCATTTAGTGTGGGGCTATCAGTCTTTTGTTCAATCATGAATAGATAATATGATCCATTATGGGGTCAAATTCATACTTACATTAGCTTTATTATAATTATTATTATTATTTTTTTAAAGAGACAGATCAGAGCAAACTTCACTGTAAGAAATGCTGGGTTCCACACAAGTGCTTGATGTTGTCCCAACACAAATTGATTAAGTTAACTTCATTGTTTTTACAAATTTAAGTGGATTGAACATAAAACAATTTAGTTGTACCAAAAAAATCTCAAGAATTGTGTTGATTCAGCTCATTTCAATTCAGTGGTTTTAACAAGCAGCAAAATCATTTTTGAGTGTATTTTCCTTCATTTAACGAGACCCTGCTTATTGTACGTGACGTTTATGTTCATTCTGCATCGATACGAAGCTATTCATAAAAGACATATTCACTGAAACTGGATTTAAATATTCAGCACTTGAGGCCATGGGAGGGACGCGCGTGTGTTCTCAATAAAAACTATGGGTGAAACTTGTCAAAGTCAGACGTGATGTGTTTCTGAGCATGCAAGAGACCTTTCACTTGCGTAGGGCTTTGTATCAGGTTACAGCATGCATTTGAAAAGCATAATATATCTGAAGTTATTTTACGTAAGTCTGCATTGGCACTGTTCTGCTAAATCAAGCTCAAATTTTGTGCATGCAGTTTTTATACACAGTTTGTTTAATCGTTTTTTATTTTGAAAATTATGAATATTGAGTCAAATAAATCTGAAAAATGCATTAATTAATTAGACATTTTAACATCTAAACATAACTATATGTAAATATCTGGCCATATACTGTATATAGATTATATATGTGTGAAATCTTGTATGTACAGTATATGCATATATTACCGTATTGGTTGACGATAGTAAAAAATAAGATAAAGTAATACTTTTCTATTCCTATATACTGTATATATATATATATATATATATATATATATATATAAGATACAGCTTGCACTGCAGATTTTTTTGTCTTGTATACAGTCAAAATATAAGAATTATTAAATCAAAAAGCATTTTCTGGACCAGAACATATTAATAAATAAGAAACATATTAATAAATAAGAAAAAATGTTATAGATTAAGGATTGTAACACTTATTAAAAAGCAGCGTAATTAGTTTAATGATCTTCAAAACTAAATAATTGCTTTTTAAACTGTTTGCTTTTCTTATTTTGTGTGAAAATGTCTTAATAAAGTATAACTTATTTAAAAATTTCCCATATTTTCTGTCTTAAATTGAGCCAAAGCATTTAAACCTAAACCAGGATCACACATACATGCCCCGGTGCATGGGAATCTGGGATATGCATGGGTCTTTAGAAAGATGCCCCCCCCATTCACCGACATTATGCAGTAAATATTTCTGTATTTTATGTATGGCTGGATAGCGGAGGGCTAAACAAACCCAGCGTTTACTGGAAGGGCTTTCCCTCCAGACGATTAGATAAAATCGAAACATGTTTGTGCGGGCGGTTTGCTGACCGCTGAAATGTTGACAGACCTCATGGGATGGCACCTGCTGGAAAACATGAAAGCGTCTGCCTGCCTCTGCGTTCAGATTGCGCTTACTGTCTATTATGTAGATGGAGTTTTAAAGCATGACAAAAAAGGCTAATTGGTTGACTTTCTCAAATAAAATGTGACTTTGGACCCATAACATTAATGCAAATGTTCAGTAATCAAAACATTATTGGAATGCTTTGTATAAATCTGCGTATATACATATTCTGTATAAATATTCTGCTGTTTTTTTTCTCATCTACTCAAAGCAAATGTGACAGGATGCCCACCAAACGGGTAAAAATACTGCTGTATATCATTATAGCTTAGTTACTGTACAAAATAAACCTGATCTAACATCCGCAAACCGGGAGTCCTGTTGTGTGATTGGAACATCCTCGTTTATTGTTGTGTAAACTATGCAGATGTGCTGGTTCCAGTGGTTATAAATTTTATTTTTTTTTTTTTTTTTAGGGGTTTTCACCATTATTGGGAGAGGAGAGTGGAGATTGTACAGACAGGAAAGTGTGGGGAGCAGAGATAGGGGAAGGATCGGCAAAGGTCCTCGAGCCGGGAATCGAACTCGGGTCTCCGCGAGCACCTTGGTGCTGTGTGTCGACGCACCAACCACTAGGCTATTGGCGCCGACGAGTGGTTATAAATTACGCAGCTAAAAAACTGCTACTGCTTTTTGAGGTGCGGTTTGATCACAGAGAGTTGAAACAGATCTTTTAATTCCAGTTTCTTTGCAAATCCTGTCTTGTTGATATGAGTTAATACTGAGACATGGTAACATGCGTCTGTCAATCAATATCAGTGGGTGGGGAAAACCGCACGATTCACACTAGGAGTGCAGTAACAAAAGCGACAAGTTACATTTAATTTCAATGGAAAGCGAGTGAATTCTGCCAAACTCCAACTACACCAGCGGCATCGTTCCTTAGTCGACAGATGTGGGCGTGTCTAGCAACGCAACACAGTTGAGAATGCTTTATGCAAATGAAAAGCGACTTTTGTGAGTGACAGCCAACAAATATTTTTTTACAATCCTCTTTGATGAAATATTAAAAGAAGAACTCGATGGTGTTATCAAGACTTTCAGAAAAAGAAAAAACAGTTTGAGACTAATAACGGCCGACAGAAGAGAGAACAACGTCAAATTTACTGTCCCGCCCCGATAGACACTGCATTAGAATCACCTCACACAAGACGTAATTAGTTTTTTTGTAAAAAAGCTGAAAATCTGTAACCAATGGCTTGGATTGGAAAATAAATACTATGGAAGTAAATAGTTACAGGTTTTTTAAAATATCTTCTTTTGTCTTCAACAGAAGAAAGAAACTCATAATGATTTGAATCAAAGTAAATGGTGAGTTGTCACAATCACCAGCGATCTAGTCCATACAGATTACTGGAGAACTACAAATCTGCCACCAAAAGAACTACAAATCCTGTCATGCACCACGCACTCACACCTGTTCCTGTTTCACATTGATTACACACATACAGCCAGAGGAACTGATTACAGGGACCCTAAAAGGAGCACACATACCAGTTGCTGAGTCTTGTTTATCCGTGAGCATTACGTGTTTAGTCTAGTCTTTTGACCCTTGCCTTGTGTTATCGTTTTGATTCATTGCTGCCTGTACCAACCAACCAACCAGATTGCTCTGCATGTACCCGTTTGCTCCTGTGATTGACCTTTGCCTGCCTGACCATCCTTTGTTTACATAAATATTGCATTTGAAAGCTCAACTCCATTGTAAATTTGATGCAAAGATGATATAATACATACGTAAATACATAACTATACATACGGTTTTTTATTTACAAATTAAAATATTAAAAACTTTTAAGGATTTAATATTATGATGATATGTCTTGTAATAAGGGTCTATACGAGCATCAGTAGAGCAAACGTGACCCAGCTTCTGCAGTAGTTAGTTGTATATCTGTGCTGTAGATCTATAGACCGGCGTTTTCACCAGTTAAATAGCCACATTGACAGAGAACACACTTGTTCTTGTTTATCATTGTAATTAAGCATTTTATATGTTCAGAATGTGTTTTACCTCCACAATGTTTATTTTCGGTGGCAAGAAAGCTCATTTGCTGTTAGCCAACACCACCATAAACGATACCTAAGAAACCTCGAGATGAGAACCGGAGGTTAGTTTCAGTCTGTTAGTTTTAAGGACATCTATAATCTAGTGTGCTAGAATTTTTTCATACTTCAGTTTCTCATCAAATCTTCTGACCAATCAGATGCTCTCTAGTATCTAACATGCCCCACCCCCTTCTTATCATTTGCTTTTGATTTAATGCGCTTGAGCTCAACCCCTCTCACTAGCAGAGCTGTGATAAAATGAAACACTATTGGCTTTTTTAAGGGGGAGGAGCTACTTTATGTCCCGCCTTTTTTAATTTTTCAGTTCAGATTACGTCAAACATCAAATAAAATAATGCACATCTCAAAGCACGTTCCCGGACCCTTAACATCAGGAAATTAAAAAAGATATGACTGTGGACACACTATAACACACATTTCTGTCAAAACTTTGCATGATAGGCACACTTTAAATCAGGGGTGTCAAACTCATTTTAGCTCAGGGGCCACATGGAGTAAAATCTGTTCACAAGTGGGCTGGACTAGAAAAATCATAGTATGTGTAACTTAAAAACAACAGGGGGGGGGGGGGGTGCGACGTATTTGCAGGGGGCGTGTAGGGGACAGCGTGGCAACGTATGTCAAGACATGTGGGGAGAGAGAGGGGTGTGCAATATGTATGCGGGAAGCAGAAGGGGGGTGAGACATGCAATTTCCAGGAGATTATCATTCGTTTGTGGGCATCCGTGAGTCTCTATGCATATGCAGGAGACTCCCGGAACTTCTGGGAAACTTGGGATGTCAACAGAACTATATCAGGGTGTCTCATGCAGCACTTTAAGTGAGGTTGAATAGTTTATTTAACTCCTGATACCTGCATCTTTTAGCTTTCACCAGCGCATCAATATCAGGCGTCACATCCTGAGTGGCAGTCAACTTCAGGATGTGATTCAAGTGCTTGTGCGTGAGCTTTCTTTTATTTATGCTCATTACAGAGAAAACTTGCTCACAAAGATTTGAGGTTACAAACATAGTCGCTAATTTGTATGAATTTACATTTACATTTAGTCATTTAGCAGACGGTAAAATTTGTACGATCTCGTTCGTACAATTTAGTACGAATTGCTTATCCACCAGTGGCGGTTGGGTTTAGGGGTGTGGTTTGTTGCCACGCCTCCTTTTTCAAATGGTACATTTTCATACGACTGAACTCATACGAATTAGCCACTAAACTGACAAAACGTAAAATAGTTACGTTTCCTCGTGAGATCACCTCAGTATTACATGACTCTCACTTGTTTATTTATGCCTGTGACAGCTGTGATGTAATTTTGACAGTGGAGTGTCGCTGGTTGATTCGTACTCGTAATCAGGACTTCGTGTCCGTGGTGAAACTGTATTTCGTGTTTGTAAAGTACACCCATCGTAAATTTACCAGTCATATACAAACAGACAAAGAAAATGTCGTATCTGTGTCTGTTCTAATCGTAGATTTTGAAATTGTACCCTCGTAAAATTACGAGTGCGCTGCATTTTCCTTTACGATTTTATAATTACGGATGCATGAATTTTATTTACGCACGAAATATTTATGTCAGTGATTTTATTCCATAGTATAGATGAGGTCTTTCTCTCTGAGATCGCTGTGAAACTGATGCTGATTCAGGCTTCTGGATCGGATGAAATTAACAGTTTGCTATTGCGCCATCCAGTGGATGCAATTGGAACAGCAGTATCTTTTACTGAAATATTGCAGCTCATTTTATACTTTATAGAATCATCTTGCGGGCCACATTAAATTCGTTTGCTGGCCTGATCCGGCCCGCGGGTCGTACGTTTGACACCCCTTCTTTAAATCCTTTAAGACGGTTGTTTTTTGCAGTGTGATACATTATGGTGAAAGTGCATGAAATGCTCAGTGTTCAGGCTTGAACAACAGACACCGGAGGGTGAACTGATATTGGGGGCTCATACATCATGGATCTGGATGACCTGAGTCCACTGAGCTGAAGGTTTTGGGGAGGTGTGGTGTGGTGGGGGGGTTTAGAAGAAGGCACACCGAGGCTGTGTGTCCTGCCACACAGTAAAGCCTTTTGCTGGCTGCCACGGCGAGGGCGACCGCAGAATTGCCATGTTTACTTAAAAGCTAGTGCATAAGAGAAGAGCAGACCACCGGCAGCTGCCACCCGCCGCCACTGGGCACCGGCTCCGGCTCATCTTTGTTGAAAATGGCTCAGGAACCTGCTGCCTGCACATGGGCCAAGCTAAATTTAGCAACACACTGAAAAAGCCTCCTCATTCTTAAAAAGCTGTTTAAGTTTCCAGAGCGAGAGGGTTCAGTGAGGGACAGGAATGGTCTGAGAGTCCCGCTCTGTCCCGGTACAGGTGGCTAGCGCTTTGGGTTAGGCCGTAGACTTGTGATTGTGCTTCCTGTGATGTAATGCGACATAAAACATGTCAACGCCAGGTTAAACCCGCAGCATGTACTGAATTAGTGTGAGCTGCTGGTTGCATGTAAATGGAATGTGTTTCGCTTTTGATTTTTTGATGTGGAGTGCATTAGTGGGCATCCAATTTTATAAACATCCTATTTTTAAGGGATAGTTCACACAAAAATTCTAATTCACTGACTATTTACTCTCCTTCAAGTGGTTCTAAACCTTTATGAGTTCCTTCTAATGAACACGAAAGAAGCTGAAAATCTGTAACCAATGACTTGCATTGGAAAATAAATACTATGGAAGTAAATGGTTACAGGTTTTTCAAAATATCTTTGTGTTCAACAGAAGAAAGAAACTCATAATGATTTGAATCAAAGTAAATGGTGAGTTGTCACAATCACCAGCGATCTAGTCCATACAGATTACTGGAGAACTACAAATCTGCCACCGAAAGAACTACAACTCCTGTCATGCACCACATACTCACACCTGTTCCTGTTTCACATTGATTACACACATACAGCCGGAGGAACTGATTACAGGGACCTTAAAAGCAGCACAGACACACATACCAGTTGCTGAGTCTTGTTTATCCGCGAGCATTACGTGTTTAGTCTAGTCGTCTTTTGACCCTTGCCTTGTGTTATCGTTTTGATTCATTGCTGCCTGTACCAACCATCCGCCTGTTCCTTGACAATGACTTTGGATTGCTCTGCATGTACCCGTTTGCTCCTGTGATTGACCTTCGCCTGCCTGACCATCCTCTGTTTACATAAATACTGCATGTGGATGCTCATCTCCATTATCAGCGTCCCTCACATGACATGAGTAATTATGACATCATTTTCATTTTGGATTAAACTACCCTGGATTTATTTATGTGTATATAAATGTGCAATAAATGTTCAATTTATTGAAATCTTAATAATTTATTAAAATGAGTATACCCAGCAAGCACACAATGTTATAAGATGTTAATATTAGGTTAGATTTAGGTTGTAATGTCAGGTGACCAAAATTCAATGTCTAGCCAGCGTCTAAGGACAATGTTATTTTAACGTCCAATAATGACATCAAATGACGTTGATATTTGGTTGATTTTTGGTCAAAAGCCAACATCTTAAACCAACGTTATATTGACGTCAAATACTGACATTTATTCGTCATGTATGGCAACCAAAATCTAACATCTTTTAGATGTCTTAGTGTTAATGTCCACACGACGTCAAGCTGTAACATCATTAGACTTTGATTTTTGGTTGATTTTAGGTCAAAAGCCAACATTTTAAACCAACGTTATATTGACGTCAAATACTGACATTTATTCGTCAGGTATGGCAACCAAAATCCAACTTCTGGTAGACGTCATAGTGATAACGTCCACACAACGTCAAGCTGTAACATCATTAGACGTTGATATTTGGTTGATTTTAGATTGGACTTTGGGTTGGGTCAACGCAACTTACATTTCCAAACAAAACGCAACTCCCCACGACGTTGGGGTGCAACATCAATCTGATGCCATGTTGACATCCTGTGCCTGATGGGTATATTCTACAGTAAAGGTTCTAAATTATTTTTTGATATTTGGATGAAAGATTATCAGACATTAATTTATTGAAATATTGAGCAACTCAATTTGGCAATCTGCAGTGGTTCCACGGAGTGGGCGGAGCTAAACAAATCACTCGCTCACTGCATCTCTTTGATTGGTGGAATTTTCTGCAGCATCATGAAGATTTTGCTTAAATTACTCTAATAACTAGTTGTTTTAAAAGCAAGAGTTACATTGAATTAGTGCAAACAGACTGCTTCATTAAAAGCACACTTGATTATGCACCTCTGTTCTCATCACAGGTCAGTTATTGTTAAAAATCTATAATGGAGAATTCTGGAGCCCGACTATTTCACTGATCATAAAAAACAGTTGATAGCCATTTAGTAACATTTATATTTTTGGTAAAATACCTGCTCTATTTTGAAATCTAACAAATTCATTCATTCTCCTTTGGCTTAGTTCCTTATTTATTAGGGGTCCCCACCGTGGAATGAACCGCCAACTATTCCAGCATATGTTTTACTCAGCAGATGCCCTTCTAGGCACAACCTAGTACTGGAAAACAGGGGTGTATCAGACATTTTAAAAGTGTGTGTGTGTGTGTGTGTGTGTGTGTGTGTGTGTGTGTGTGTGTGTGTGTGTGTGTGTGTGTGTGTGTGTGCGTGTGTGTGTGTGTGTGTGTGATGGGGGGTGGGGGGGGGGGGGGGTCAGCTGTATGAGATCATACATTCATATAATTATTAATCACCTGTTTCTAAATGGTCTGTCTCTAAAAGTGAGGGGGACATATCCCCTCCGTCCCCTCGGTTGCTAAGCCCCTACTGCCCATAAACACTTATTCACTCACACACACACACACGCAAATTTAGTTTATTCAATTCCCCTATAGCGCATGTGTTTGGACAGTGGGGGAAACCGAAGCACCCAGAGGAAACCCACACCAACACTGGGAGAACATGCAAACTCCACGCAGAAATTCCAACTGGCCCAGCCGGGACTTGAACTAGCGACCTTCTTGCTGTGAGGCCACAGTGCCAACCACTGAGCCACCGTGCCATCAAATCTAACAAATACTGTGTTTAACTCATGTTCTGGATGTCATATTTAGATTTTAAATGTACGCTTCAGACACAAAGCCCACTTGATTTCCTAGTCTGGAAGCACTCCAATGTGTAGTCCTCAAGGTGTAGACAGAAAATACAGTCATACAAAGTAGCAGTAATGCTGAGGATTATTCCTGTAATAATGGAGTATCGAATCTCCCAGCCGAACTCAATTCACATCGACTTCCCTGTGTGGGCCAGACCTGTGCATTGGGACAGTAGCTGGATTTCTCTTCAGGTGCCTGGGTAATTGTGCTTGGCATAAACCAGCGGCTCTTCGTGTAAATGGGATCCTCAAGGTGGAATTCCTGCACTAACATGGGGAAGTCACAATATAGACCATCATGTGACCAGACGGCCCCCGTGGATTGGTTCGGTGGAAACCGTCCAGCATGCACACAGTAGGTGGGCGTTGGTGGTGACTTGGTGCCCACTCAAGGCCTCATAAAAACACCTGACAGTTCATATTGCCTTTGAGCAGAGCCCAGTATTGACACGAGCTGACCTCCGTCAACACCGGCCAAACACAACAGCCGAAATTCACATAATAATTGAACAAATAAATGGAGAACTTGTTTGGCACGCCGTTCCTGAAAGGCTTTGGGAAAAGGAGTCTCACTTTCTCTGTAGTGAGAGTTGACATCGAGGTGTGTGTCCTATAAGCGCAAGTTTGGACTGTCAACAGGGGAAATATACTGTACTAGGATTTTCCAAGCCAGGACAGATCCATTCAGCAGTGCTTGTAAAAAAAGCTGCCTCTCAATCTAGCAGCACGCCAAGAGTTTCGATGCGAATTAGCCATGAATACAGACCTTTGAGAAACTGCCTGTTGTACTGCACACTTGTCAACGTGTTTTACATTTTAGAACGACAGGCATTGTTACTTGCACAGTTGAAAATCTTGCATCTGTTGCACGTAATTGGACAAGCGTGTACACTTCAGGTCAAATGTTTTCAAGAAATCAATTCTGTTCAGTAGAACTGCATTTATTTAATCAAAAATATAGTAAAAACTGTTCAATTTTGAAATATGAATACAAACGTTTTATTATTTAATGTATCGTTCTATTTTAATTTAATCCAGTGAGTCAATGCTGTATTTTTATCATCATTACTGCTGAATCATCATTACTGCAGTGTTCAGTGTCACATGACCCCTCAGAAATCATTATGATGATTTGCTTTTTCATTATGATCAGTTGTTATTGGTGCAAAATCACGACTCATTCGTTCATTTTCGGCTCAGTCCCTTTATTAATCTGGGGTCGCCACAGTGAAATGAACCACCAACTTATCCAGCACCTGTTTTATGTAAAGAATGCCCTTCCAGCTGCAACCCATATCTGGGAAACATCCATACACACTCATACACTACGCCAACTGACCCAGCCGAGGCTCGAACCAGCAACCTTCTTGCTTTGAGGCAGCAGCACTACCTACTGCGCCACTGCGTCGCATTCATTAATTCTTTTTTCTTCGGCTTAGTCCCTTATTTATCAGGGGTTGCCACAGCGGAATATATTTTACGCAGCGGATGCCCTTCCAGTTGCAACCCAGTACTGGGAAACACCCTTACACACATTCACACACACACACTCATACACTACAGCCAATTTAGTTCATTTAATTCCCCTATAGCGCATGTGTTTGGACTGTAGGGGAAACCAGAGCACATGGAGGAAACCCACGCCTACATGGGGAGAACATGCAAACTCCACTCAGAAATGCCAACTGGCCCAGCCAGGGCTTGAACCAGCAACCTTCTTGCTAGTGCCAACCACTAAGCCACCATGCCGCCATCACTACTAATGATTCTTACAATTATCAGTGCTGAGAAAATCTGTTTGCAATGTATTTACTTTCACTCTTGAACAATTTATTGTGATGAATTAAAGTGAATATATATTTTAAAGGGCACCTATGGTAAAAAAATCTACTTTTCAAGCTGTTTGGACAGACATATGTGCATGTATGGTGTATAGACCGTCATATTGGGGTGAAATAAACACACCCAGTGCTTTTTTTTTTCAATTTAACAACATAAAAAACGGTGGACCAATTGGAGCAGTTTTCAAATCGACCCCAACTTTAAGTAGGAGAGCGGTCCCCCCGCCCACCAATATTGATTGACAGGCGCGTCATCATATCCTCAGTTTGTTGATTCACATCCGCCATTTTCAGCGTGAGTCGAAGCGATATCACTAAAGGAACACCCTAGCTCTATTTTTAGATGCAAGGCTCATTGGGCTCAACACAAGATCAATATTCTCCACATTATCGCTCTAATCAGAATTATTGGTTGTATCTTTAGGTAGGTTTGCAAACATGTGTACTTCTCATTGAGTCTACCTTATACTTCAGCCGTTTGCATTTCTCGCGATCCCAGAAGCTCCCTGTGATCTTAACTAGCATGCGTTGTAGAATTCTAAACATAGGTTTCTATCAGGGTCCACTCAAGTCGACGGCTGGGCGCCGCGGACCGCTGCAGAAACCTATGTTTAGAATTCAAAAATGCGTGGCGTGACGATTCGGGACACGTCATGTTTCTGCCGCGCTACAGAGAGTGTCTGGTGTGCCGTGTCGCGGCTTTGAGCGACGCATCCGGTGCCTCAGTCAAAGTTAATTCAGTGTGCGTGGTTATTAGTTTCTGTGTACAAGCTCGGCACTTAAAACTAGCACACAGTTGGCTGTAAAACTGTACAAACACACAAATGATTTTGTACTCTCTGCTTGGTCTGTGTCCGAGTCGTACATGTACGACTGAATGCGGCTCCTCTCTCTCCTTCTCCGTCTGCCTGTCAGACTCTGTAGCAAACGCAGTGCGGGTGAGCTCATGGCCCCGCCCCCTTGTTACATTGGTGGGAAGCCGAAACTAATTTACATGTGAAGCAACACACCCCTAAATCAGCGAGCTGTGGACACGCCCCCAACATGACACTTTTTAACACATTATAATAAAACTAATAATGGCACACTCAGAAGAACCATAATATTAATATTAAATCATAAAAAAAGAGGTAAACTATGTTCCCTTTAAATAATATTGTTTCCCATCAACACGACAATAATAGTTTCTTTCTTTCGCAGATCATGATACTAATATTTAAAGGATTATGTGACACTGAAAACTATAACCATGCTTTAAACTGAGTTTTAAACCACAAGAATGAATTACTTTATAAACAACATTTAATAAAATAATTTACAGTTTAATATTACAATAACATTTCACAGTTTCTATATTTTCTATTACATAAATGCAGCCTTTTTGAGCAAAATAAGATTATTATGAAACATAAAAAACGTCGTTTGCAAACTTTGGACTGGTAGTGTAGTCCTGTTGAGTGTGTCGGCCTGTTCGTGATGCTCAAACAAACAGAGCAATGTTTTGAAAGCACCACAGAGCCACAGTGTTTATACTTTTTTGGCAAACCCATCCTACAAGTGGCTTACTTATAGTTGTCTCTGCATATTAATATAGAAAAATCACATGCTTAGCCTTAATAGGGCTGTAAGTAAGAATTTCAATGTACTAATCACCTTTTATTGCCGGAGTTTGTAGTGAAACTTAAAAAAATAAGATCTCCCTGATTTTCTATACACTATAAAAACAATTAGTTAACTGCTTTGAGTGAGTAAACATGTTCCCGTAAAAATCTAATGTGTATAATTATAAAAATTAAGTCAACTTAACAGTTCCAAGTTACAACCAGTTTACTCCCTATTTTAAGTGAAGCAACTAATCTCTTTTTGCAGTGTAGTTTGAAATGACCTTTAAAGGGGACCTATTATGCAAAAATCACCATTATAAGGGGTTTAAATACAGTTGTTTGGCAGCTGTGTGTGAATATAAGCAGCTACTAATGATAAAAATGCATTCATCTTATTTTTAATAATCACACATGATAAAAACACTTTTATTGACATTCTCCCTTTGTACGTGTCATCAGAGGAGGAAAGCCCCGCCCACTAGTGACAATCTCTCCCTCATTAGCCAAGGACGTTAGTCTTGTTTTTGAATCTGCCACTATGCTGACACACAGGCGTTTGTAGCTCCGCCCTCTTTTGATAAGAGCACAATCTCATTTGAATTTAAAGCGACAGTCGCCAAAAGGCCACAATTAGGATCAAAGCCTAAAAGGGTCCGTTTCAGAGAGTTATAAAACATGATTTGCGTGGTATTTTGAGCTGAAACTTCACATAGACACTCTAGGGCAGGGATGGGCAAACTCGATCCTGGAGGGCCGGTGTCCCTGCATAGTTTTGCACCAACCCTAATCAAACACACCTGCTTGTAGCTTTCTAGTGATCTTGAAGACACTAATTAGGGTGTTCAGGTGTGTTTGATTAGGGTTGGTGCAAAACTCTGCAGGGACACCGGCCCTCGAGGATCGAGTTTGCCCATGCCTGCTCTAGGGACATCAGAAACTTACTTTACATCTTGTAAAAATGGGCATATTAGCTCCCGTTAAGGCTTATTGCGTTAATGCAGAAAGGATTCTGTGCTGTAGTCTCACTATATTCTGCAAAAATATATAAATAATTTAAACGATATTATATTGTAAATATCCAGCATACTTCATAATCAACGAATAAAAGTGCGCCGCTGAGCCACCGTGCCACCTAGGGCTGAGTGATGTGGCAAAAATGCAATCTCACTAATTATTTTCCATATTAAACAATAACGATATATAATCGATATAAGTTGTTAATGCTTCCACATTTTTAAAAGAGTACCCCAACAATGACTGAAGCCGCAGCATTAAATGACATAACATATTTTCGGCTGATAAACTTTCGTTGGCCGAAAATTCGGTACAGCTCCAATATTAACACACTTTAGAGTTTCACTGTTGCACATTTCTGCTGTGTGATTGGCTCTTAGATTTTTATAGAGTAAAAACGTCCAGAGCTTATCATTGTTATTGACATCGATATAATATAGTTTATTGGCCCAGCCCTAGTGCCGCCCCATCTTCACATCTAGTCACTCTCAGCAGAGTGGAGGACATCTAGATGTACACATCTTTATACTTCTTATCACCAAGATAAAAGATCTTTGTGATTCACTGAATCACATTTAGTCTCTTTTATGTTATGTGCGAGAAATAAATTGCTGGCTGCAGTTCACTTTATGGCCACTAGTGTCGCTAATAACAAGGATTTAAAATTTGCCTGTGCAGCCCTTTTAAATAACGTTCGCCAGACTGAAAAATAAAAAAAACCTAAATACTGCATAAAGAAGACATTAGAAGACGTTATATGTTAGAAGATGGTTCAGTGGTTAGCACTTTCGTCTCACAGCAAGGTCACTGGTTCGAACCCCGGCTAGGTCAGTTGGCATTTCTGTGTGGAGTTTGCCGTGTTGGCTTGGGTTTTCATCCGGGTGCTCCGATTTCCTCCACAGTCCAAACACGAGCGCTATAGCGGTATTGATGAACTAAATTGGCCGTAGTGTGAGTGAACATGAGTGTGTATGGGTGTTTCCCAGTACTGGGTTGTGGCTGAAAGGGCATCCGCTGTGTATAATATATGCTGGAATAGTCGGTGGTTCATTCTGCTTTGGCAACCCCTGATAAATAATGGCTCGTTTCCACTGACTGGTACGATACGATTCGGTTTGGTACGGGTCACCTTTATCAGGCTTGCGTTTCCACTTACAAGGGTACCCTTTTGGTGGGCGAGGTGTATGACAGAAAGTTTCAGTCGACCTCATTCTAGCTCGAGGAAATGTCTACAGTAAAGCTGTATGGGTCGCTCACATATCATATGAAAAGCACTTCTCACAAAAAAGATGCTTCATACACATAAATACTTGTGTAGAAATTTATTACTAACTTTACAATAACCATGAGTTGATTATAACTGCAGATCAATGACAGTGCGAAACAGCCTACTGTAACGTCTGTAATTATATTAAATAACTAAATAAATGAACATATATAAACACATACAGCCCCTTACAGTCTCTGATATGTTACCAACTACAGAAGAACTACACACAACAGACATTTCATCAGTATTTAGGTTCAAAACAACACAAAATATAGCCCACAGTCAGTGCAAACCTCTCATCTGTGTCTGTAATCTTCAGCAGCACATGTAGCCTCTGTTAGAGAGTAATTCCATCATTCCCGGTTCATAATAGTCCAGAAGGTGAAGATAATAAGTTAGTTATACATGGCATTTTGTTCATGTTTGCTGAATAATGTGCTCCTTTTTTCCCGGCTTCTCCTTTGTTTCTTCACGCTTCACTCTCGCGTTTGTCAATGTCTGACAGGATCGGGTTTCAAAAGCACGTCAATAATCAAGTGCAGGTTATTATCATCAGCTCAAGAAGTTTGTTATTTCAGATATAATGTTAGACGCGCACGAGCGCTAGCAAGAAAGCGAAACCGCTCGCGCCTCAGACTGGCTCGTAAAAAACTACGGGGCACAGGGTAAATCTGCTCTTCTTCTTGGCTTTGTGGCTGTTCATCCAGACGACGACAAAGTTTGTTTGAGCCCAGATCGACCATGGCTCGTTATTATATGTATATGTGATTCCGCTATAATCTCTCGCTGTCTGTGTATATTAAACATGGCGGGCTTTTTGTTTTCATTCTGACTTGTTGCGCAAGCGAATGACGTATCTCTGTAAACCAATAGCGTTCAGCTGCGCGTGTGGCTCCGCCTTTTAATGCGCTTTCTCGTGTTTGGTACCCTTTCGAAAGGGTGCCGAAAAAGTGGTACGGTACGGTTCGGTATGCTTTTTGACAGTGGAAACGGCCATAAAAGCGTACCAAACCGAACCATACCGTACCGTAACACTCAGTGGAAACGGGCCATAAGGGCCTAACCCGAAGGAAAATGAATGAATGAATGAAGATGGTTATAAGCCACTAACCATATGAAAATCTTTTTTTTTCATATGCTGACAGTGGTTGCATGATGGACAGGTTTAAGCTGCATATTGTTAAGTACTCCTTTTTTAACATTATCTACATGCACTTGAGTCTTTATCTAGAAAAACTGCATTTCAATATAATCTCATTTCCATCACTGAAACCGAATAGAATTGTTAGATATTAAAACACAAACCTCTTCAGTTTTCACAATGCCTAAGCATTCTCATGTTCCATCATTAAACAAAAAGGCACAGTATATATAATTTTAAAGATTGTTGAAGTTGGAGAAAGCGCACGCTTGGACAGTTTATCCGTTTGAACATGTCATCACCCTGCTACAGTTTACACTGCATTCCTTTTTCAAAACCACTTTTATACACCCCGATGTTGATAATTGCCTCGCTTCTCTCAGATCCCTTTCCTGAGGGCACCACTGTTATGCTTTAAAAGACACTTTTATGTAGAGCTTGGCCCGAGCACTGTTTTCTGTATAAATGAAATACAATAAAGACAGAAAGGGTGTTTTTTAAGAGCTCAACGTTTTCAAAGTTTCCCTCGCTGCTTTTTACTGGCAGAGCTCTCTTGGAACGCTTGAACTAAAGATTAAGCGTTAAAATCTGTGTGGTTTTGGGCACCGTTGCTATAATTCAGCTATATCCCAGAAACATAAGCGCGGGGCGAAATCACCAGCTCTCGCGACCGAGATCCAGGGTGCCCTAAACCGCACCGAGCTGGAATCCAGGAAGACCAGACAGCGGTCAAAACCAACACCTACATCCACACCCGCACACAAGCTCAGGTTCAGCAGGCGTGTGGAGACCGTGAATCTGAGATGAGTGGAACAGAGCCCAGATCAGTCCAAGAGATATTTGGACAAAGAAGAGAAAAAAAGAATTGATCGGAAAGTACTGAAGGGGCCACTTTAAGCCACATTCCTTCTATCACTCATTTAATGGCATTTAAAGGGGTGCTATTGCACGTTTTAACACCTTTAACTTCATTTAGTGGCGGCACAGTGGCTAGCACTGTCACCTCACAGCAAGAAGGTCACTGGTTCGAGTCCCGGCTGGGCCAATTGGCATTTCTGTGTGGAGTTTGCATGTTCTCCCAGTGTTGGCGTGGGTCTCCTCCGGCTGCTTTGCTTTCCCCCACAGTCCAAACACATGCGCTATAGGTGAATTCATTCATTTTCTTTTCGGTTTAGTCCCTTTATTAATCCAAGGTCACCACAGCGGAATGAACCGCCAACTTATCCAGCACATGTTTTACGCAGCGGATGCCCTTCCAACCCATCTCTGGGAAATATAGGTGAATTGAATACACTAAATTGGCCGTAGTGTATGAGTGTGTGTGAATGTGAGTGTGAATGGATGTTTCCCAGTACTGGTTTGCAGCTGGAAGGGCATCCGCTGCTTAAAACATATGCTAGAATAGTTGATGGTTCATTCCACTGGGCGACCTCTGAAATAGAGACTAAGCCAAAGGAAAGAATGATCAAATTAGATTTAATGTTGATTTAAAGGCTGTTCCTGATCTAAAAATCAATATGTAACTTCTCATCAATGTTATAGTGGCTTCCCATGTGTTCACTTTACAGCACTTCCTATACTGTGTCGTACCACAGGAGCAGATTTATACCGGATTTGCTGCTAAATACAGTCCTTTTGACCTTACCGGTCTTGCCCTGCTATACAGTCGAGTCTAATAAGGCTTATGCTGCCATCTTTAGGATGTTGTGCTGTACTTCTATATAGAGGTTTTCTAATAATAGAGTGATTGTCATGTATTACCACATACATTTATGTCTAATCTTTGGATGTTTTACAGGAATATATATTAATGGACTTACAACAGTAATTCAAACATAGTTAACACTTTAAAGCCTGACTTATGGACTATTAAATCAGTAAAATCTCATTCCTTGCAATGTTTTGTAATATGATAAAGAGAGAATATAGAAATCTTGCAGGAGTTTTACTTTTTAAAGACAAGACCAAATTAAAGTTTACAAATTAAAGAGATTACAGCATGTCTGTTTGCATTAAATAAACATTTAATATAAAAACAATTGCTTTATAGATTTATGATTAAAGCTCTAGTTTCAACAATGTACTGCAATACAATTATGAATCAGACAACCAGTAAACATTCATTGAAAGATTATCATATTTGATAATCTTATTTTATTATGAAATTTTAATATAAATATTTAATATGAATTTAAGTTTTGAAATATTAATAGAAATGTGACACTATTTCTTGGTTGACTTTTTAAAATCTTTGAAAGATTAAAGATAAAAAAAACACAATCTATCACCTAAGGAATTTTATTATGCTAAAATATCTTTCCTTGCATGCTGAAGGCGTGTAGAATCAACATTATACAGAAAATATATTAACAAAATTAAATTCATCTTTATTTCTATGGTGCTTTTACAATGTAGATTGCATAAAAGCAGCTTTACGTAGATGAAGAGAGAATAATATTTAGAAAATAATTTAGAAACAAATCGGGATTAAACTCCTTGCTTTTAAACAGACCGTAGAGCAATATGTTTTAACTACAATAATAAATAATACTCATTTATGTACCTTGAATTATCCTCATACTTGTGAGACGCCCCTCCCCCATTTTGCATTGTAGTCTTTTATTATGAAATGTCAACCATGTCAAGAACCCTCATTTTTACTTAGATTTTTTTGTTTCACCTTTTTGTTTCTTATCTTCAACCTTCAACAATAAATGTAAAATGTATTAGTAAATAAATCTGCTGTAAATTTAAGCGTGTTGCAGACGGCCACCATATGCCGCAGCTGTCGCTCTGTCTCGGCCTCTTTGTTTTGGGCCAGCGTCTGTCACTCTTCCATTTCGACCAATAAGAGAACGCCTTACTCGGCAGTTCTAACCAATGAGCGTTCAGCTTTGTTACACTGTGCCCGTTCCGAGGCGCGCGCGCACCGAGCCGTCGAGCTATTTCTACTTTTATCCGCCTTCGCAAACCCGTTTAACCACGCATTTTAGCGGCGTTGTTTTAATTCACACACAAGCTTCGATGTACGATCTCCCAAAAAGTCATTTTGTGGCTCAAACGGATAGCTGTGTTTGTCGTAAAATCCTGCGAGGACATTCAAACGGAAGGCGCGAGCCGGTCTGACGGGTGTCAACAGTCGCGCGCTTTTATTTGTATAAATATAAGGCTTAACCAAAAGACTACTGTTCGTTTTTAAAACCTACAATAAAGTAATCGCACTTAATTTTTAAAGTAAACTCCTTGTTTTAATAGCACTTCAGTGAAGATCGAGCATGGCGCAATTTCACGAGGATCCGGCGCTGCTCACTAAAGAGAAACTGAAAAGCGAGCTAATGGCGAATAACGTTCCCCTGCCGAGCGCCGACAGCAAGAAAGATGTGTATGTTCAGCTGTATCTGAAAAACCTGACGGTGCTCAATAAGAAGAACACAATCTCAGCTTCAGACACTTTCTCCAGCGATGAGGAGATCAGCACAGCGCCGCTGGTGACCAACAGGAGCCGCTCGGGGAAGGTGAGATTATCAGCTGCTAGTCAAACACTGATTAGCAGAGCTTGTGCATAATTATGGTCAGTGTAGGGGAACATATCGGCTCATTTATTATTCAGTTGGATTTGTTTAGTACTGTATATCGTGTTGGTTGAGTTTATAACAATGTTCTTATCAGTTTTTTTGTTCATATTTATCGGCCGATATTTATTAGTGCTAAAAAATAAACTAGTCCAAAATAAAAGTTTGTTTTGATGTGATGTATATGTGTGTGTGTACTGTAAATATTTATTATACATATTATTGTGTACTTTTATTTTAGATGCGACTAATCATAATTAATCTTTGCCAGGTATTGTTTATTTTTAGTTCAATTAAAGTTGTAATTGGTAGTTTCATGTGATTTTTATGTTGCCAGGTTTGTGCATAATTATGATCAATGTGGGAGAAGATATCGGCTGATTTATTATTCATTTGGATTTGTGTGGTACTATATATTTTATTGGTTGCGATTTCTAAAAAAAAAAATCAGCTTTTTTTGGTTACTTATTGGCTGATATTTATTATTAGTTCACTTTAAATTCTTCTGTAGATTCATGGTATTTTTTATGTTGCCAGATTTGTGCATACTTTGCATATTACTATAAATTGTATTGATTAAGTAAAAAAGAAAATTGTTTTATTAGCTATTTTTGATTAATGTTTATCAGCCGGTATATTTTTTTTAGTTCTATTAAAGTTGTTTTTTGTTATTTTATTGTATTTCTATGTTGCCAGATTTGTGCGTAATTTGTGTAATACTATACATTTTATTGGTTATTTTTATAAAAATAGTTTTTTGGTTATTGTTTATCGGCCGATATTTATTTTTAGTTCACTTAAAGTTGTCTTTTGTAGTTTAATGAGATTTCTGTGTTGCCAGATTTGTGCATAATTGTGGTCAATGTGGGAGAAGATATCGGCTGATTTATTATTCATTTGGACATTTGAATTTGTGTATTGCTATATATTTTATTGGTTAGATTTATAAAAATTGTTTTATCGGCTTTTTGGTTAATATTTATTGGCCGATATTTATTTTTAGTTCTATTAATGTTGTTGTTGTTTCATGGAATTTTGTATGTTGCCTGATTTGTGCAGAATTTGTGTAATGCTATATATTGTATTAAGTAAAAAAAGGTTTTATCAGCTTACTTGGTTAATTTATCGACAGATATTTTTATGGGATTTTTATGTTGCCAGATTTGTGCGTAATCAATGTGGGAGAACATACCGATTAATTAATTTCTGCATTAGGATATTTGTGTGTATTACTTCATATTTTATTGGTTGTGTTTATAAAAAGCTTCATTGACTTTTCTTTGTGTGCATAATTTGTGTATTACTATATATTTTATTGGTTATGTTTATAAAAATAGTTTTATCTGCTTTTTTGATTATCGTTTATCGGCCGATATTTATGTTTTGTTCAATTAAATTTGTCTTTTTTGTAGTTTAATTGGATTTTTATGTTGCTGGATTTGTGCATATTTTGTGTATTACTATATATTGTATTGATTAAGTTTTAAAAAAAAAATTTTGGTTAATATTTATCGGCCGATATTTATTTTTAGTTCAGTTAAAGTTGTCTTTTTTAGTTTCATGGGATTATGTTGCCAGATTTGTGCATAATTATGGTCAATGTTGAAGAAGATATCGGCTGATTTATTATTTTGAATTTGTATTGGTTATGTTTATAAAAATAGTTTTGTCAGCTTTTTTAGTGTATATTTATTGGCTTATGTTTATGTCTAGTTCAGTTAAAGTTGTCTTTTGTAGTAAGTTTCATGAGATTTTTATGTTGCCAAATTTGTGCATAATTACGGTCAATGTGGGAGAAAATATTGGCTAATTTATTTATTTCTATGCTTGGATGTTTGAATTTGCGTATTACTATATAATCTTTTAGGTATTTTTGGTTAATATTTATAGGCCGATATTTATTTTTTGTTCAATTAAAGTTGTTTTTGTAGGTTAATGGGATTTTTATTTTAAGTAATTTTAAGTAATTTTATGACTTGTTAACTACTTTTATGTATAGAACTAGAAATTTTAAAGGGATAGTGTACCCTAAAAATGAAAATTCTGTCATTATTTATGCATCCTCCACTTGTTTCAAACTAGTTTTTTTCTTTTGTTGAACACAGATATTTTGAAGAATACTGGAGGGACAAAAACAGACATTGACTTTCATAGTATCTTTTTTGTTTTTATTTTGGATGTCAATGGTTGGATTTTTCCAACATTTTCCTACAATATTCAACACAATAAAGAATATCTAAAAAGTTTAGTAACTTTCCTTTTTGGGTGACCTATCATAATAAATGTATTCCTTTGTAAAGAAGACCCTGTTCAGATTGTTGTTGAAGTAGACAGGAAGTAAAAATTTATTCTTATTTTTTTAAATTGTGGAAGTTTCTCATTACAAATTATCAAAACAACTAATGTATTTTTAAAATGTAATATGAAATATATATTTTACAAAACTTTACTTTAGAACTTTTTCATTATTATTGTGTTCACATGCCATTTTCATTAAGTAAAATAAAACTACAAATTTTCAGTCAGAAAGCGTGTAACACCACTAGAGTGTAAAGGAAATCTGTAAATCCGCAATAGAATGAAAAAGGCTGTTTTGACTACCTGAACGTGGATTAATTAACTGCCTGAAAGCACTGAGTTGTACAATGTAAACATCTTAGTAAGTCAATTAAACACTTGACCCATTGAATGTTAAGTAGATCCAATTCTTGTTCATTTATTTTTCATTTGTATTTTTCTGTTGTGTTTGTCATGTAATAGCTATATCTTTTACAAGTATAAATTGCGAGATAAAATCAGTCAAATGTATTTTCTTTCTGATTTTGCATGAATCTTCAGAAAGCCACAAGAAAGACAGACCGAGTTCGGGCTGAGGAAAACGACGTCTCTGGTTTGACCGATGAGGAGTTGAAGGTTCAGCTTCAGAAGTTTGGGATCCACTCAGGACCGATTGTTGGTGAGTTTGACAGTTTTACAGAGTCTGATTGTGTGTGTATTGTTCTGCATTGTATTCTCATCTACCCGTTTCTGTATGTCTCACAGCATCTACACGAAAAGTCTATGAGAAGAAACTTCAGCAGGTCCTGGATCATCCGCCGGTGGAGACAAGCCTGCCTGAACCAGAGACCACCATCCCAGAGGCCGTCACTATTAAAGCAGATGGAAACCAGAACGGCAACACGCATTCAGCTGAAGATCAGTACAGCGACAAAGACGACGGTATAGCAGGAGCGATCAATACTGACACAAGCATTTTGCATCTTTAAATATAAATATGTCAACTACTGCAGTCTCTGTAGTGTCAATATTTTTAGACATGCTCACCAAGAGAACTTTAACTTTTTATTAAAGAGATGGCATACGTCATCTTAATAGCTGTACCAGTCTTTTTATAAGCTGCAATATTAGTTTCATCTTAGTGAATGCAAGCCCTTTGCAATGGTGTACCTGGTGTTATTTAGTCATTAATTTTCATAGCGGACTTGAACATAATGTAAGTCTTTTTTTATACACTATTTGAAAAGTGTAAACGTTGGATTAACATTCACCACATGATCACTAATCAGATGTGGCATTATTTGTAACTGTAGGTGGTTTCTAAAACAAATTCTTGTTTTCATTCTCTCATCTTCAGTGCTTTACATGTTCACAGTTGTAGAGTGATTGACTGATATTAACCATGAGCTAATATTATATGAGCTGATATTAACCAATCCGTTCGCGTTCAGTTTTAGTGCAGTGGGCCAATCAGAAAATTTTGAAGGCGGGGCAAGCATTGCGGCCTTTGTTTACTGCAGCAAGTTGACATGACAACATGTTTTAAACTATTCCTGTGCGCTGTGTTTGGCGTCTCAGGTGCTAAGATGCACACTGCGTGAATGTCTTCTAAATCTGCACACACGATGAACATTTTGCAGTGAAAACTGGTCACACGCCACCAATTTTATGCACTCGCACAAATGCTCCGAAATATAAGTCGTGGTCGCACAGAAAAAAAATTCTGCCGCATATGTGACCAAAACAGTAGCAATTTTGAGCCATGAAATACTCTGTGTACATTTATCCAGGTTTTTTTTTCTTCAGGAGAACATTAAAGATTTTAAACTCTGGTCCTTGGTGATTCATAAATTAAATATCAAATGTTAATGGCACTTTGATAGTCAGAAAAAGCAAATATAAGCAAAAATGAAATGAATAACTCTGGTTTGATTACAATTTTATAACTAGATTTCTCCATTTCCTCTATTGCTGAAATTAAAGGGCCCTATATGCCGTTCAAACCTATTAAATATTTGGTAATCTTTAAAACATTCAATTTTTTAATAGTCTTATCTCTCCATCAAATGTCTAAGTAACCAATGCTTACCATCATTACCATCATGAAAAATAAATAGATCTTCATTTCTAATAAAAAACATTTAATCACCGTAATAAAAAAAAATTACCTAAATGAATAAGTTATTACCGCAATGAAAAATAAACTTAATGAAATCTTTGTTAATCTTTTAAACCTAAAATATTTTAATGGGATCTGGAAGTTTCTTATCCCTCCATTGAAGGTGTAGGTAACCAAAACAAAAAAAAGAGCCAATAAAATCTTCATAAAACAAATAATTGAGTCAAACTGTTGAATCACATTATTCATTATAAGGTTTACTCTCCTTTTCACCTATTTTGCTTGGCATTTTATTGGCATTGTATTGTTTAGCAAACTTAATGCAAAGAAATATATTCTCATTATTATAATAGCCCCCAAAAATCTTGTTCTCATTACCGTAATGTAAAAAATAGCATATACTGATTACTGCTCAGTGCTTCCCACAGGTTTGAAATATACTTGCGGTTGTAGCCGGATTGAAACACACCTTTTTAACTATATTTTTATTTATATGACACAGTTATACACATTTTCTTTTCAATAAGTTAAAGCTATTTTAAAAAGGCTGTTGAAATAATAGAAATCCACTGTTTCTCTTGCTCTTTTATGCTATTGAGAAGCCATATGCACCCACTGACAGGCAAAAGCTGCTCTCCCTCTCTCTAAAGTTGTTTTATTGACATGATGTTTTGTACAGGATTGCCAAAGCGTTTTAGATATGTATGAAGTATATAATGTATTAACATCATTAAATTAATAAAATATACAGCAAATGAGAAAAATAACAGAAAAAAATGAATAAAAATAGACAATATTGATATAAATTATAATAATTACAAAAATAAAAGGTGTAGATTATTTAAATACGGCAAATTCGTTGATTAACCATCTCTAATGGTGATCAAATATTTTGCAGCCAGTATAGATGTCATTTTGTTCTGTCCGAGTTTATAGTAAAGTTTATCTGGGTCATTTATTAAATAATCATTTAATGTTGCTCTCCCGGCTGTGCGCGCGGAGTGAGCTGCGAAATGTTTATGCAAAAATGCATTCTGATAACAGCATCTTTAGTAAGCAAATTCAGAAACTACGGCTGGACGCATTTTGGCGCAAAAAGGCATGTCTCTGGTGGGTCTGCAGAGCATGTGATTGTCTGTGAGTGTTGACAGATCTTGCACACAGAACCAGCAGTAGGAAACGTGCAGAGCGAGAGAAGATTTTTCATTAGTTAATCGATCGCGAATGTTTGGCCTTCTTTGGAGGATACAAAAAAAGTGTAAAAGGATGATAATGATCGTATTATTCATGTGTCACCACCAAATATACTTGGCCTTGTGCGGCTCGCCCAAGTAAAGTCTATGTGTGGGAAGCACTGCTGTTATATTAAAATAAATCTCATTACCATCATAAAAAATAAATAGATTTTCATTTCCATAAGTTTAAAAGTCATTATCATTGTCATGATTTTTAAGATTTTCATTACCAAAATAAAAGAAACTGTTACCTCAATTAAAAAAATTATCTTATTGAAATCTTTGTTAATTTTTAAAACATAAAATATTTTTAAGTTTCTTTTTCCATCGTCGAATGTCTTACCAAATCCTTAAAAAATGTATTAACTCGTCATAAAGACAAATAACTATGAGTCAAACTGTTTAATACTATTTTTCATTGTCAAGTTAACTCTTTACCAATTTTGCTTTGCATTTGATTGGCAGAAGTACCTGAAGCGGTGCCAGTTGTGACTAAGCCGGTCCGGAGTCGAGGAAAGACCCCCGTCACCACCAGGACCAGCAGCAGGCAGCGCACTAAAGTAAAGACTGCACACGCTCAGAAAAGAATAACATCAGCAGACAATAGAATCTGATTAAAAGCAAATATGTATGTTATATTTTCCATTTTGTCGTTTCAGCAGCAGGTGGAGGACATGGCCATTGAAGAGGCATCTGTGGACAGAGCAGATATTTTAAAGGAAATCTTCCCCAATGAACAGGCCACGCCAACTGGAATAACGTGAGTCTGAAGATCTGTAGACTTGAATGTTTCCTTCGCTAGAGTTTACCTGGATAGAAGCCCATTCACACCACAGACAATTAAGATGTGGTTTTGCAAATGGTTTTAAATTGAAAAGAATGGGGGAGCCACATTATATCTCTATTAGTGATAGCATGTTAAAAAAAATTGTTTTTGAAATACTTTAATTATGATCTGTTGGAATAACGACTAATGAATGATGGAAACATTGAGCATGTTTACGTGGACACCAATAATCTGATTTTAATACGATTAAGACATTACTCTGATTAAGAGTTGACCATGTAAACAGCGATTTTTGATTACCTAAATCTGACTAAAGTAATAATCGAGCTAAACAGAAATGAAATTAAGACGTGGGGTATGCTGATTTTAGTCGCATTATTGAAGTGCAGTACAGACATGTAAACACTGCAGTCAAACTATTACTTGCGTGTAGGACTGCCGCGTTTTGAGACAGGATATTTCATACACACACGTCTGTTTGACACTATTCTCTGCATCTTTCAAGTCAGTAAAAGACCACAGACACCTGTGTCGTGAAATGCTGAGGTTTTTTCCCCCATACGGTGTGTGGTATCAGTTTCCAGTAACACACTCCACAACACTCTTCCAGCAGTTCATACTTGCATCCAATATTTCGTTTGTCACTGGGGGCATGCTGAAATGTTCCTGAATGAAAGTGAAAGTGCCGAACTGCAGTTAAAGTTGACAGATTAAAAATAAAACACCTGAAATTACATGAAACTGCGGAGGAAACGTTGATAGCGTGGTGAGGTAATGACGTTAAACAAATTATGTGCTATAACATGTAAAACGGGATCAAAAATCAACTCATGTAAATGCCTTAATCTTATTATGGTCTTATTCAGATTAAGGCAAATAATTTGATTACTGATGTCCTTACAAACAAAACAAAAGCCAAGCAGAATCCACTTTAAAGAATTTTTTTCAATAGTAATTTAATAGTATACTCTGAATTGTGTTTTTGGAGCCAAATGCATGTTCTTTCATTTTTTTTAAATCATTTTCTAAAAACAAATTTCCTCACGCTCAAGTTGTTCTAAACCTTTAAGACTTTCTTCTGTTGAATACAAAGAAAGATATACTGAAGAACGTTGGCCATTGACTTCCATAGTATTTTTTTTGTTCCTACTAAATGGATGTCAATGCTATGAAAGTAAACGATGAGAATTATTATTTATTTATTTTTTTTGAGTGAACTATTCAGGGTTCAAACGGTCCTTGAAAACCTGGAAAAGAGTTTTGACAAGGCATTTTGGAAAGGTTTTGGAAAAACAAACATACCCTAAATGTTTTGGAAAAGCCATGGAAATTTCTTTTAACACATATTTGTGTACGTGAATATGATGATGAGCCTTTATTTGTAACAACACTGTTATATTCAATGAAATTGGACCCCTCCAACCATACACAAACATCATACATTTCAGGGGCAGACCGGTCAGTCAAGAGGAAGCAAAGGAAATAAGAAACACTGGGGTAAAAGGAGGTAAAAAAAAAAGCCCCTCCTGGACTGTCCTTAAAGTAGGGCAGTGTGAGATCAGGGGGAAAAAATATATATTTGAGATGATAATATTGGGTAAATCTTAAATACAATTGCCTGGTCCGTTGTGACGTTCTTTGTGTTGGGTAAAAAAGCAACTCGCAGTTTCAGCTTCGCCTCTCTTTCTCTCTCATTTACTGTAATTTAAGATACATTTTAATTGTCGTGTCCAAAAAAACTCTCTAAAAACAGGGCTAATTTGTACTATTCTTTTAAGTATTGTCAATAAAGAGCAAATGATATAGAAATTGCAAAAATGAACTAAATATGCATGTTTGACTGTGATGAATAATTAGCTTTTGGTTGAAACCCTACACTGATGTTTCTGTACAGAGCCACGTGTCGAAGGCCGATCCACGGCGCGGCTGGCCGTCCGGTGAAGCCTCTGGATCTTTGGCCTGAAGAGGCGCTTCTGGAGCAGAGCTTTTACACAGCGACCAAATCCTCGGTCACAGACGTCCACAGCGCAGCACCTGCCACCCGTCCCAGACCTCGCCGCCGCTGGTTGGCCATCCTGCTGAAGCTCCTGCTGTTCATCGCATTGGTTGCGTCGCTTTATTACGCCTACCAGACCATCACCGCTGATCAGATCAACGCCTGCCAGCTCTATGTCCAGGACAATGTGATCACACCCATCGTCAAATATATTAGTTGGGATAGCCCAGCTGAGGGCGGAGATGGTGGCAAATGAGCATCCCATTCTGCTAACCTGCTTCAGCATGCATCTACTGTCAGACTGATTTTCTAGTCCTTTAAGGAGCGACGCATCGGCAGGGTTTGTTTGGGGAGGGAGGGATTCTGGGTATTGCAGTTTGACCTTAGCAGTCACCTCTGAATAGACTCGTGTTTCAAGTAGTCTTTAAACTGTGTGTGTTGTGTTTTTGATCTTGCTTTGTGGTTTTACGGTTTTGTAGCATTCGAGACGATATAGAGAAGCGTAGTGTTCGCTAATAGCGAGTCATTCTCCACAGTCATCAGTTTAGCATCACACAACGAGAGGTCGAGATTTACCAAAGGGGTTTTCTGAAGTACTAAGACATGGCCAACATGAGCACAATGGGGTATATGCCGAAGCATGCTAATAGGACTTTTAATTTGCCAGTAGCCTGGGTTAATTGTTTCCGGTGAAGTGTATGTCAATGCAAAATCTGCGCATTTAGGGTCTGTTTTTTTTTTTAATCAGCGATCTCCACTGGCTGAGTGATATCCAATATAAAGTCGGTCTCAGATTGTTCAAGAAGCACTGAATTAAATAACATTCCCCCCCGCCATGTCTTTATAATATGAGCATTTATTTTACCCCAGTATATTCAATAGAGCTTTTGCGCTAGCCTGCCGATTCTGACGGGCACGTGCAAGTAAACGGCTTTTTGTCTCGTTTTACACTTGAGCAACTAAATGAATGCAATCAGTTAAGCAAAGTCTGTTAACTGATTGTGTTTTAATTACATTACAACATCGATGCTGTAAAAGGAACCGTATAAGATGGAAAAAACTCACAATAACAGGTCACCAGAAGTTTATCAGTATGGGAAACACACTAGCTCGGCATATACCCTATTAGGTTTCAGACACACACAAAAGCCTGGAGGTGAATGTTTGCAGAAATGGTATATTTCATATATTCGTAACGTTTTTCTGTAATAATCATGGGGAAGTTTGTTTTAGCACGGCTGAATTCTGACATTATAAAGTGTTGCTAATGAGGCTAGACTGACTAAATGTTGTTCTAATGGGTGAGTCTCACAACCAAAACGAAAAAGCCTCACAAACGTTTGAATTTTTTTGCGTAATGAAAATAGGATCAATAAGACATTTGCATTATATTGTTTTGCAAAAAAAAAATTATTAACTTTGCCATAATTTCAACAAAATTTCTCATTACCGTAATTAAAAAAATTATCATTACCATAATGCAAAAAATTGCATGTACTGATCACATTTATATTAAAATAAATTACATTAGCATCATGAAAGGTAAATTGTTTCTCATTTCCATTCCATTTTGAAATTTTCATTGCCAAAATTAATTAATTGCTACCGCAATGAGACAATGTCATTACTGTCTTGAGGAATAACTTGATTGGCATTTCTATAAAAATTGTCATTACTGTAATTTTTCAAAATAATTCTCATTGCCTACCTTTTAACGTTTATATTTTATTACAAAAATAAATAAGCCATTACCACAATGAAAAATAATCTTATTGAAAAACATGTTCTTATTACCGTAATGCAAAAATAGCATATACTGATCACTTTTATACTAAAATAAATCTCATTACCATAATGAAAAATTATTATTTTTTTGTTTCCATAAAAATTATTCTCATTACTGTAATTTCAAAATATTCTCATTACCATCATTTAAAATTTTCATTACCAAAATGAAAAAATTATTACCACAATGCATTATTAAATTTAAAAATGTAATATTTTTTTGTTTCCATAAAGTTATTCTCATTACCTTAATAAAAAAGTCATTCTCATTAGCAACAATTAAACATTTATATTTTCATGACCAAAAAAAAAAAAAAAAATCATTACCTTAATGAAAAATATTCTTATTCAAAACTCTTGTTCTCCTTATCATTATGCAAAAATAGCATATACTGATCACTGTTAAACTAAAACCTCATTACCATCATGAAAAATTATTGATTTTTTTTCGTTTCCATAAATATTATTTTCATTACCATAATCTCATTTCTATAAAAATAATTAATAAAAAATAATTCTCATTGCCGGCATTAAAAATTGTCATTACCAAATAACTACCACAATAAAAAAAAAATCATTACCGTCATGAAAAATAACTTTAATTTTAATTTCCATAAAATTATTCTCATTACCGTAATTTTTAAAAATTATTCTCTTTCCCAACCTTTTAAACATTTATATTTTCATGACCAAAATAGGGGAAAAATCATTACCGCAATAAAAAATATCATTACCGTCAAGAAAATTATTTTCATTACCGTAATTAAAAAAAACTCATTCTCATTGCCAACCTTTTACATGTTTCATTTTGGTAATGAAAATATAAATAAATAATCATCGCAATGAAGAATTTGTTGAAAAAACACGTTCTTATTACCGTAATGCAAAAGGATTGTAATATTATCAGGATGTGAAAAAACGTATTTCTGTTAACATAAATATCTTATTCACATTACGATAACGTAAAGATTAAAATTTGAATTCAGATTTAGTTTTTTATGTCCCCCTAAAAGTAATTACATTTTATTTTAGTTAAAGTTAAGTCACGGTTTGTACTTAGTTCACACTTTAATCATGTAAAAATATAAAGATTTTGCATTGCAGCAATCTGAATACAACGAAAATTGCTTAATTAAAAATAAATAATGTGATTTTGAAGCCTGATCTCACAAGGAAATGTAAGTATTTTACGTTTTGTCAGTTTAGTGTTGAATTCGTACACGTCATATGAAAATGTACAATTTTAAAAAGGAGGCGTGGCACCAAACCCCATCTCTAAACCCAATTGTCATTGGCCGATGAGCAAATCGTACTAAATTGTACGTATGAGATCGCATGAATACATATGAATTAGCTACTAAATCTAAAAGTTACGAACTGCTGTGGGATCGTGTTGGATTTTGGTGATGAAATATGTCTTACTTTTAACGGTTTCCGTGAGATTCACCCTGTAGCATTTATTTTAATGGTTTGTAGCATTGAACTACTTCAGAACTACTGAACTACCAGCTCAGATGAGGTTTGGTTTTATTGCTGAACTTAATAATGGACGTTTATTTATTTTTTTACCCTCCGCTTCAAGGACAATGTGATCTTAAAGTCTCGTAGTGAAAAAAATGCTTGACTTCAGTTGAGATGCAGTCAGTTTTCATCATTTTTAATAGATAATGGCGGCTTGTTCGATGTGTTTGTGATGTTTTCATAATGTGATGTGGCATTATAGCCCTTTTAAAACCCATAATTACAGAAAATACCTGTTATTGACTGTAATCGGACCCTCTGACAGCACAAAACACTGGTATTTATCTGACTCGAACTATGAATTCATTTCTTTGCTGTGATTTTTAAACACAACCAGTCGTGCTCTTGATGTATGGGCTTATCCAGTATATCAGAGAAACACATTCGTGACGGATATCTTCATCTTCAGGGGTTTGTTTTTATATTTTGCTACTCTCCGTTTATTTTTAACTGCAATATTTTTCTAACGTCTTCTCTAAGATTAAAAAAAAAACTTTGTTAAACACAGTGGGTTACTTTTAACATGTACATACACCAAATCCACTAACCATTAACTAACATCTTAGGTTTGTTTGTTCCTCCTGCTGTGTCAAATGCAGTGAATGGTATGAAAAGTCCGATTTGCACTTTGTATTTAGGCAGCTAATTGTGGATTAAATTGGTCATGGAATGAATTATTTATCCTTGATTCAGTACAATTCTGGTGTGAAATAAAAGAAAACCATTGAGATCACAAAGGTGACCCTTACTTGCAGTTTATTCACAGCAAGGTCAGTTTAGTCACACACAAACACACACACACACATGCACACATTCCAGGTATTTTATTTAACGAGGAATATTTCCTGTCATTTTTACACTGAGATCTGACCTTCAGACACCTTTGCATTTAGAAACATCAGTGCATTTCAGATATACACATATATTTAAGTATATTCCCAATTATTAGATGCTGTACAATGTTTATACTCGTGAATATTTCTCAGACACACTGTAAAGAAAGAGACGGTGACTTTGAGTTCAGTGAAATCTTATACGTAATGCGTTCCGACTATTCTACTATGGCGAAGGCTTGGTTCATGAATATTAATTACGTAATATGACGTCCAGTTGACGTCACGCTGGTTGACGCAGCTTTCAAAGCAACTCGGTAAAAAATGAACGATTTAATATCTGAAAGACTTTATTTTTAGTATTTAATCGTGTTATGAGCGAGGTTACTATTGTGTAAAAATATATAAATAATATATCTATAGTAAATACATGTGGTAATCTAAACGAATATCAAATAAAAGGATAACCGGATTAAGAAATTGATAAATGAAATATAAAGAAATGTAAATATAAGTTAAGGATTAAATTAAAAACGAATTATATTTATTTTTTCTAGTAATTTATTTCATTATGTTACGTTCTCTGACTAAAAATCATTTAAAATAAAAATTGTAATTATGAGCATTCAGGCATATTTTATACAATCTATGATTCTGACTATATATATATATATATATATATATATATATATATATATATATATATATATATATATATATATATATATTAAATATACATTTGAATACAAATGTTCTCGTCCTCTACAGATTAAAACAAATATTAACATTTTTCTGAAACCAATATCTAATAAATCCAGTAAATAATTTTGAAAGTGGCCTCTTTTTTCATTGCTATATGTAATAATAATAATAATAAAATGTAAGAGGAATTGATGAAGTTGAGGAAACGAGTTCTTAAAGGAAAATGTCCAAAAAATGTAATTAGTACCTTCATAATAAAGAAATTAATAATAACAATTCGAATGAACTATATATATATATATATATATATATATATATATATATATATATATATATATATATATATATATATATATATATCCTCAATAAAATGTATAAATCCTCAATATTAATATTCATGAACCGCCAAGACGTCACCATAGTAGGATTCCTACTACAGTGGGCGGGGCATGTCGTGACGTACCCGCTTCCTTTATCCTGTTCAGCCTTGCGGCGCGCGTGCACACCGCTCGGTCTCTATGCGCAGCCGGTAGAGGAGAGGACGGAGGCGCCATTTTGCGACAACTTCACTAAAGTAAGAGTTTCTTCCACTCCACACCGCCTACATCTCAGTATTAACACGTAGAATAAACCAAAACATCACTGTTTAATCATACAAAGGCATTATAAGTAAATATTTCACCTGAAAGTGTCTCCTAAGAGCGCCAGGCCGCTGACCTCCGTACGATAAAAGACACAGAGGACAAATGGGGAGTTATGCAGCTTATAAATGTGTTTAGCGACTAATTAATGTTTGTTTATTCCCTCAGGTCGACCAACAGACATGTATCCGAACGCTTTGACCCAGTTGGCCCGGGCGAACCCGTTCAGCGCCCCGCTTTTCACCCTTCAGAAAGTGGAGGAGCCCGAAACACAGACCCCCGTACAGAAGCGGCGCCTCGCGGCAGCAGCAGTCGCCGGTAAGAGCGAAAAACACTACATAAGTGCTCTAAAATAGCTAGCTGATTCATAACATTGAATTACATTTAATTATGTTCATTAAGTCCTCTGAACTAACCGTTTATTATTGTGTTCATGCTTGAAATGGATTTTCCGTGCCTCAGGATGGATATTAAATCCTTGAATAACCAGGTTGGAATGTTAGTTAGTTAGCTACGTTAGTTGCAAATATTAGGACTTTATTTTAGAAATGCTTCTAGCTAGTATTTATAGATGAGTAGCGGTTTAGTGTGTGGAGTGTTCGGCCTCCATGGAGGGCAATGAAGGACAAATTTGCTATGCGCGTTATAAACATTTCTGTATTTCCTTTTTCTTAATGTTTAAAGTTTGTGTTGTTATATCGACTGATGTTATTGAGTAGATTAGGGGAAATGATGTTATTTATTTAAAGCGTCCTATTCCTTCACATGACCTGCGTACTGCTGTGTGCGCGCCAATGAACAGCGTTTTGATTGGCTTGCTGGAAGCAGGAGCGCTTCCAGATTTCAGCAAGGAGCGTTCTGATTGGCTGTCATTCTGAGACGCGTTGATGTGTCTGGGATCGTGTATCTTTGCTCAACGTCTAATCGTAAATTTTAATACAGCTTTAAAAGTGTTATCAGAGCCGCTCCTTGATGGTTTTATTTAGCTGTTTTATGTAGGTTTAGTCAGTTAAAACGCCTTAATTGTTTTATGTTGCTACAAGAATTGATAGAAAGCTCGTCCATGAGCAAAAGATAAAAGATGACTGGTAGGTTTGGGTTTGATAGAATAAAAGTGCTCAATATGTGAAAAATAATTTCAAAATTAAGCTAAATTAATGCTTTAAGTAATTGAATATGTAAGATTTAATATGTTGAAATAATAAAATGCGTTGATTTTATAATAAGGTGTTCAAATTCCCAAGCTCATTAATATGTAATTTTGATCATCTAAATGTTTCCACATTATTTCCACAATTATATCTATTTTAGAATCTATTAAATGTTTAAAGCATTATAAAACAAAAATGTTAAATTTTCTGACAACCATTAATTATTATTGATTGCCATATTTTTAATATTATTGCTAATAAACAGTTTTTGATATTTTGTATATATAAATAACAAAAATTACTTTATTTAATTAGAATTTTATAAATATTTATGTTAATAAAATATTATTTCTAAAGGAAACTTTCTGAAAAAGTTGTTTGTTCAATATTAGATGTGGCTGGAGAAAGTCTAACGATTAACAATAAATAAATAATATTTAAATATAGACTGAAGTAAATTGTCTTTGCCAGATTACTAATGGATAGGAAACTCGACCATAAGCAAAACATAAGATGACTTATCTTTGGGTTTGCTTGTGTCAATATGTGAAAAATATTTTCATAATTAAGCTGAATTAATGCATGAAGTAATTGAATATGTTAAATTAAACATATCGAAATAATAAAATACATTGATTTTTATAATAAGATGTTCAAATCCAAAAGCTAATATGTAAAATTTAATTTTGGTAAACTAAATGTTTCCACATTATTTACGCAATTATAAATATTTCAGAATATATTAAATCTTTAAACAAAGCATTATAAAACATCAATTAAAAACATTTTCTGATGACCCATTTATCATTGATTGCGTTTAAATGACTAATAAATAATAATTATTAAAATAAATTTCAGACTGTTATATTTGTTAAATATAATTTTTAAAGGAAATTTTCAAAAACAATATTAATAAAGTAAATTGTCTTTGTCTGATTGCTAATGTATAGGAAACTCGGCCATGAGCAGAAGATGAGATTACTTGCGTTTGGGTTTGCTAGAATAAAAATGGCAAATATGTAAAAACTCATGAAGTTATTGAATATATTAGATTTAAAATATCGACATTATAAAACCCTTTGATTGTAATGTGTTTAAATGCACAAACTAATTTGTAAAACGTAATCTTGGTAAACAAGATTTTTGTCAATTTAGTGTTGTTTTGCCGTTAAGTTTTGCTAAATTACTTGCACTATTATAAACATTTCATTATCTGTTAAGAGTTTAATCAACTGATTATAAAATGTAACTGTGAAAAATATTTTCTGACAGCCATTTATTGTTTTTAACTGCATTTGAATCACTAATAAATATTTAATCAATTATAGTTAATGATTAAATTGGTTTCAGAGTATTGTCAGAATTTCTCAAACTCGTCGAATGTATAGCAATTTTTTAATATGAACATAACAAAAATGAGATGAAGAATATAATTAAAATGAATTTAATATAACTTGTAAAGGAATGTTTAGACTTTTAGTCTTGCTTGAAATACATTAGTTATAATATAATTTAAATATACAAAATAATTTATTAATTCAATTTAATATTCAATTTAATTAAAATAAATGAAATATAATTTCTAAAGAAAAGTTTAGAGTAAAAATGTAGTATATGTTTGATATTTGATGTGGCTGGAGAAATGTAACGATCAACATTAAACAAATAATATTTAAAGAATTAGTCAGGTTTCATAGTCAAATTACTACTTTTTTGTGATTGAGTCTTGCAGGAAATACATTAATAATAATATAACTTGTTTAAATATTTACAAAATAAGTAATTAATATTAATATATAATTATTGATGTAATTAAAAATAAATAAAATATAATTTATAAAGGAAAGTTTAGAGTAAAAATGTAGTGTATCTAATAAATAATATTTAAATAGACTAAGGTTACTTTTTTTAGATTACAACCTTTTTGTGGTAAAATCTTGCAGTAAATACATTAATTATAATATAACCCATTTAAATATATACAAAATAATTAATATTTAATAATAATTAAAAATTAATATATCATAATATCCAAAGTTTAGAATAAAATGTAGCATGTTTAATATTATATGTGGTTGGAGAAATTTGATTACTACCTTTTTGTGGTTTGTATCTTGCAGGAAATAAGTAAATTATAATGTAAATTGTTTAAATATTTTAAAAATAATTACTATCAAAATGAATATTATTAAAAAATGAATAAAATATCATTTCTAAAGGAAAGTTAAGAGTAAAAATGTAGTAGACGTTTGATATTAGATGTGGCTGGAGAAATCTGACCATCAACATTGAAGAAATATTTAAATAAAGACTTAAGTAAAATTTCTTACATTTTGAATCTTGCAGGAAATAAATTAATTATAATATAACTTGCTTTATTTTACAAGTTAATATGTAATATGTTACTAATTAATATTTGTTATCAAAAATAAAGTATCTGGCTCTGTAGTTGAGAATGTGGTGTTCAAATCTGAGAGTCTGTGTCCTCAAAATCCCTGAAATAGCTCCGATATAATCAGGTGCTGATAGCAGGTCAAAGGTCACGCTGTAAACCCCAAACGAATGGCTCAGTGGATGAACGTGACCTACTGTTTGTCCTCAGAGGGAGACAGCTGTGAGTTCGGCTCACAGAAATACTTCGTCCTCTGCGGCTTCGGAGGAATCCTGAGCTGCGGCACCACACACACGGCTGTGGTGCCGCTCGACCTGGTCAAGTGCCGGTTGCAGGTCCGTGTGTGTAGATATTTATGTGCGTGTAAATGTGTGTGTTATTTGGAGTCACCCGAGTGTGATCCGACCCCAGTGCAACCCCTCATCCGCATGTGAAGTGTTAGGGATGGGCGATGTGGAATTAAATTGTTTTCTGGGATTTATTAAATTCAATATTATTAATATTGATATTATGATTAGATTATTATAATTAAACAATATCATTATTGTTTATTAGGTTGTACATTGTTGTTATTTGTATTTTAATTTTGTTACATTTTAATTGTAGTATTATTAGCTTTATTATATTGTTTTTTTGTTATCCTCATTAATAATATTGGTTTATTATATTGTTTTTATTATTTTCATGTTTATTGTTTTTATTTATAATATTGTTTTTATTAACTATCATTATTATGAGGTTATTATAGTTTTTAATAAGGTTTTATTTTTTATTGTGACATGATTATTTAACCTAATGAATTTACATATTATTACCATTATTATTATTATTAATAATAATAATATTAGCTTATTATATTGTTTTAAGATGATTTTGTTGTTGTTTTTATTAATTTAAAGTTGTTTATATTTGTTTTTATTACTATAAGGTTAATATAATAGTATTATTGTTTTTAATGTTTTTAAAAGATGAATTTATTTTTATATATTTATCTCTTCATATTGTTTATAATTGTTTTCATTAATTAAATATATATATATATAATTTTTTAAAATCATTATAACGTTATATTGTTTTTATTGTTTAAAATGTATCTTATTTTTGTTAGGTTATTCTTGTTTAAAATAAATTAATCGTTATATTGTTTATCATATTTTCATATTATTTATAATATTGTTTTTATTACTATCATTATTATGAGGTTATTATAGTTTTTAATAAGAGGTTTTATTTTTTTTATTGTGACATGATTATTTAACCTAATCAAATGAATGTACATATTACTATTATTATTATTATTATTATTATTATTAATATTAATATTAGCTTATTATATTGTTTTAAGATGATGTTGTTGTTTTTATTCATTTCAAGTTGTTTATATATATATGTTTTTCTTATATGTTTTTTATTACTATAAGGTTAATATAATATTATTGTTTTAAATGTTTTTAAAAATGAATTTATTTTTATATATTTATCTCTTCATATTGTTTATAATTGTTTTTATTAATTATATATATATATATATATATATATATATATATATATATATATATATATATAATTTTTAAAAATTATAACGTTATATTGTTTTTATTGTTAAGAATGTATCTTATTTTTAAGTTGTTCTTGTTTTTAAAATAAATTAATTGTTATATTGTTTATCATATTTTCATATTGTTTATAATATTGTTTTTATTAATTATATATATTGTCATTATTGAGGTTTTGTTTTTACAACTATTCTTCATTATTAATACTTTGAGGTTATTATAGTTTGTTTTAAAAATTATTTTATTTGTAATGTTGTTTTTTTTAAACATTATAATATGATTTATTTATCCTGAGTATTTTTATAAGAATTAAGTATTTTAAGTGTATCATAAGTATATAATGTACATTTCTATAATGCTAATTTCAAACCCACCACTTATTTTATTAAATGAATATGTAGTGTTATTACTTATTAATAGATCCTTGTATAAAATCAACCTTATATTAATGCAAAATATCTACCGCACATTTAATTTCACAGACATTTATGCTTTTACAGCTCTGACCAAACTAGTTTCAGACGGAGGCAAATTCCTGACTATAGGTTTATTTATTGGGGCAAAACTACTGTTAAAAAAATCTGTTGATGAACAGTTTCTGTATTTAGTGATTTACACTGTTTTTGTAGCGTAATATACAACACCTACCCAGACAGTATAGCACTTTAAACTATTACAAATGTTCACAAGTCACTTTTTTTTTTACTTTTCATGGTTAAAGTTGTCAGAAGAAAGATCAAGCTCCCATAATGCAATACAAAAGCATTAATAAATGGAGAATAAATTAAAATAAAACATGAAAACGTCACAAAATATGGAAAACTGCAAATTTACAGAACAATTTCCAAGCAATACACCATCGCCCATCCCTATTAAGTGTTGTGTTGTGATGCATGAGCATGTGTGTATGTTGTTCCCTCACGTCACAGACTCGGGCGACAGCTGTGCATTCGGCTCAGGGAAATACTACGCTCTGTGCGGGTTCGGGGGCATCCTGAGTTGTGGCATTACACACACGGCCGTCGTGCCGCTCGATTTGGTGAAGTGCCGCCTGCAGGTCTGTACTCACATCCGCCCCTTCATCACTGTATGAGGACACATCCGTGGCGAAGGGTCACTAAGGCATGATTGAAGTGATTTTACTGACCGCCTAACCAGCAGATCTGACTTGTTTTAAATGAAGCGCGAGAAGTTTGATGTTGAGGAGGGAAATGCGGAAATAATAAAGTATATGGTGTATTTTCTTCTCTGAAATGCTGAAGAGAGTCTAAAATCAAGATTTAATTTGTATATTTTTGTGTATATATATTTATTTATTTGATTTTTGAACCGTTATCATGCACATCATAATCAACAAAACATCTACATGTCTGTATAAAACTACATGATAATTATATAATGCTTTAATCAATGTTTCAAAAGAACAGTAGCTTTGGTATTATTAAAGTAACTATTAAAGTTTATATTAGTTTTTTTAAATGCTAGTATTGATCTTGGCTCAATTTCAATTATTTAAATATTGTTTTATTTAAATGACGTGTTGACTGATCAATTGGTAAATAATACAATTTAACAGAGTATATAAAGATAATCAAATAAACGATGCATGTTTTAATGTTTGAAATTTTATATTGATTTTACTTGTCTACTACTGTAATTTTTATTATACTAGTTAAATATCTATATATATATATTCTGTGCAATATTTAATGTAATTAGCTGATAATAAATTCAATACAAGTGTGTGTATATGCACACACAAACATACTGAATTTATACTTAATATTAACTTAATGTTAACATTTTCATCAAGCTACATATATTATTGTTGTAAAATTATACAAGTACGGAACTTTACCATTATACATTGAATTAATATGAAGAAATATTACTTTGCCAACAAGTTTTGTTTAATATTTAGATATAATTTTTTTTATATTACTGCCTACATAAAATAATTTATTGGTTTTAGTTGACTATAATGGTGACCTTTGTGAACTTCAAATATGATAGTGTATGTATTATTTATTTATTTTCATATATGTATTTATTTATATATATATATATATATATATATATATATATATATATATATATATATATATATATATATATATATATATTTATTTTTTTATTTATTTTGATTTATATTTATTTATATATATATATATATATATATATATATATATATTTTTTTTTTTATTTATATTTATTTATTTTTATATATATATATTTATTTATACATATATATATTTATTTATGTTTATTAATTTATATTTATTTATATATATATATATATATATTTATTTATATTTATTAATTTATATTTATTTATTTATTTATATATATATATTTATTTATTTATATATATATATATATATATTTATATTTATATATATATATATATATATATATATATATATATATATATATATATATTTTTTTTTTTATTTATTTATTTATATTTATTTATTTATTTTTATATTATATATATATATATATATATATATATATATATATATATATATATATATATATATTTATTTATTTATATATATATATATATATATATATATATATATATATATATATATATATATATATATATATATATATATATTAATTTAATTAATTTGGTTAATCTAAAATTAAATCAGCCAATGAACAAGCCAATGTTCTTATACAAACACCATATTTAAAATATCAAGATCTTTTGTGTTTCATGGAAGAAAATACAGTAGGACGCATTTTATAATTATAAAGGATTATTATACAGATATCAGAGTTTGTTAAATAATTTTTTTTTTTTAACTGATGACGCTCTGCCACTGATGTTTTCCAAATATCTGATTAATTTATTAATCTCGTTTTGGAAATGCAGCATGTAAATGTCATGGTGAAGTGAATCCATTAACTGTGTTCCTTCATAACCTCTGGATTTCTGCTGAAGTTTCTCTGTTTGTTTGTGACTGTCGCTATAATAATGAAATGCTGCACTCAGGTGGATCCTGGCAAATATAAGAGCATCTTCACCGGCTTCTCCGTGACCATTAAAGAGGATGGTGTTCGCGGTCTGGCCAAGGGATGGGCTCCCACCTTCATCGGTTACTCAATGCAGGGACTCTGCAAGTTCGGCTTCTATGAGGTCTTCAAGATCCTGTACGGAGACATGCTGGGAGAGGTAAGAAGCTGGAGGTGCATGCAGGGACATTTATTTTCTTCACTTGTGCTTAGTGAAAACAATTTGATATAATTTTTTAAAACTGAATTTAAAGTTAAATGGGCAACACAAATGTTTTTTTTTTTTTCAATATTTTAATTTTGAAAGGATAGTTCACCCATAATATAAATAAGGGTTTAATATATATATATATATATATATATATATATATATATATATATATATATATATATATATATATATATATATATATATATATATATATATATATATAAAATATAATTCCCTTTTTTTTTTTTACTGCTTACTGTACTCAAGTGTCTTTTTTTTCACCATCAGAATTTATTGCGTCTTTCCTTTTATTAATGTTTTTTAGTAATAAAACACTTTTTATTGATCACATTGTGTAAATTAACAATATAAAATTATAAAAATGTATTTAGTATAATATATCATGCATTGAACTTATTGTAATCATTTCTTTTATTGATTTAGTATCAATAAAATATGAATAATATTGATTTAATATTTCATCACCGTAGTTCTGTAATTATATTAGTTTCTTGTTCGTATATTTTAAAATTGATAAATATAAATATAAAATATACAATAATATTTAACATATACAATTTAATTATGAAATTGACAACTAAGTTGTAATGTTTTTTTTTTAAACAATTTTACTTAAATTCACAGATTTATTTTCCTTTATATTCTTCATACATCGAATAATATAGATTTCATAGTTTTACTAATTCCTTGTTGATTTAGGGATATGCATTTTGCCTTTTCTCTTTATTAAATATTACTTTTTACTAATAATATAATGTGTAGGCATCACAGTGGTGTAGTGGGTAGCACGATCACCTCACAGCAAGAATGTGGCTGGTTCGAGACTCGGCTGGGTCAGTTGGCATTTCTGTGTGGAGTTTGCATGTTCTCCGAGTTCGCGTGGGTTTCCTTCGGGTGCTCAGGTTTTCCCCAAAGACATGTGGTATAAGTGAATTGAGTAAGCTAAGTTGTCCGTAGTGTATGTGTGTGGGTGAGTATGTATGGCTGTTTCCTAGTGATGGGTTGCAGCTGGAAGGGCATCTCCTGTGTTTTAAACATATGCCTGACAAGTTGGCGGTTCATTCTACTGTGGCGACCCCATTTTTTTTTTCAGCTTAGTCCCTTTATTAATCTGAATGAATATAACGTGTAAAAAATAATTAAGTGTAGCTTTAAAAACTTTAAAAGCTTTTAATAAATGGGTAATAGCTTTTATTTAATTGCATTTTGTGTATGTGTATGGATTTATTTATATTATGTGCACTTTCTGTGTTCCTCCAGGAAAACGCGTACATGTGGAGAACCTCTCTGTATCTGGCGGCCTCTGCTAGCGCTGAGTTCTTCGCTGATATCGCTCTGGCCCCTATGGAGGCATGTAAAGTGCGTATTCAGACTCAGCCCGGGTATGCCAACACCCTGAGGGAATGTGCGCCCAAGATGTACGGCGAGGAGGGTCTCTGGGCGTAAGTGTCCCGCACCGCACACTGTATATTCACTAGCTCCACACGTTCCTTAGATCCGCCTCTGGGGAGCGTCAGTGCTCATCTTCTGCTGCTCTCTGTGTGAGAGCGTCAGGGTCGACCGCAGCTCCCGCCAGCTTTACTGCTGTACAGTCAGAGGCGCTTGAGTCATTGGCGTGTGAGATCAGTCCACCTGCTTACCCAGAATTCTCTCTGCCCTGATCCTTCACAGGAGTACAGCAGGGCAGAGCTACTGGGGAGCGGACACACTGTTTAAATAGGACCACAATGTATAACTGCTTTTCCACTGTCAGACCTATACACACTCTAAAACCCTAAAGTGAAATCAAAATTTAAAGTGTTTATTTTGCTAGCGCACATCGTTATGCATTAGGTCAACAATGTAATCCGTGCAAATTAATCCACTGAAGTTTGTTTTGGTAATCTTCTGTATTTGGAGTAGCTACTTTTTTTTTTCCAGCCATTATAATCTTACACCGTGTCCTAATAATATTAGGTGTGATGCACTAAGATTCTAGCAACAAGCGCCATGTCACAACAAACATTTAAATACTAACCACTGCACTCCCAACTAAAAGGTAAAGGATTTTAATCCAATGAATAGCCATTAAACCTCTAACATTGATTATCAGCCACAGTTCTGCCTTTCATTTTTAAACCATTTGCTTATTTAATTTTCGAGATCTGCGGTGAACTATCTGCTGCTGCTTTTAGTAGTATGGAAATAAATGTCGGGTAAAATGGTAATTGAACTCGCATTGGGAGCTTTTAACACTGAATAAAGCCCATAATCAGTACCTGAGGATATAATTGTCATAGTAGTGTATGCTGTTGTTCTGCTGCAATGTCGTGGAAGTATGAACGTCGCTGTCATAGATGGTTACCAAAAAAACTTCTAATATGGTAAAGACACCTTTTATTGCATGTTGTTAGGACATGGTGTTGGCTAGGGCTGCACAATATTGGGAAAAACTTTATTGCGATTATTAAATTTTTTTGCGATGTGAATACTATTGCACCAGATGGTTTGAATAGCTCTGGTTAACATTTTTTGGGAGAGTCTAACGGTATTCGGGTACAGAAATGAAATGATCACAATGCTAAAGTGTTCAGTCAAGAAAGTTGTCAAAATTAAGTAATTTATCCTTTTAAAAAAAAGCTAAATAATCTGACAATGGTGTAAGTAAAATAATATGGTTTTCAGTTCGAAATTTAGATATTTGGACTAGAAATCAGACAAAAAAAATAAAAAAAATATTTTTTTTCAGTGAAAATGTAAAATAATCCTAAAATATATAGTTAATCTTCATCGTAAAAAAATAAATAAATACAGTTCATCTTTGTTACATCTCCAAATGTCGTAATTTCTTGTACGAAAGTAGAGTCGTCAGGCCAATCAGGTCATAGTCGAGTCGTCCGGCCAATCAGGGCGGAGTCGAGTCGTCCGGCCAATCAGGGCGGAGTCGAGTCGTCAGGCCAATCAGGTCATAGTCGAGTCGTCCGGCCAATCAAGGCGGAGTCGAGTCGTCCGGCCAATCAGGGCGGAGTCGAGTCGTCCGGCCAATCAGGGTGGAGTCGAGTCGTCCGGCCAATCAGGGCGGAGTCGAGTCGTCCGGCCAATCAGGGCGGAGTCGAGTCGTCCGGCCAATCAGGGCGGAGTCGAGTCGTCCGGCCAATCAGGGCGGAGTCGAGTCGTCCGGCCAATCAGGGCGGAGTCGAGTCGTCCGGCCAATCAGGGCGGAGTCGAGTCGTCCGGCCAATCAGGGCGGAGTCGAGTCGTCCGGCCAATCAGGGCGGAGTCGAGTCGTCAAGCCAATCAGGGCGGAATAGAGTGGTCAGGCCAGTCAGTTCAAAGTGGAATCTTAAGGCCAATCAGGGCAGAGTTGAGTCATCAGGGCGGGGTAGAGTCGTCAGACCAATCGGGGCAGAATAGAGTTGTCTGGCCAATCAGGGCAAGGTAGAGTCATCAGGCCAATCAGGGTGGAGTAGAGTCAGTAGATGGAAAAAACTTTGCAATGACTCTACAATTCATTGCAAAACATTGCAGATTCTGCGATGGGACTATTGCGGATGCACACATTGCGATACCTATGCTGAAACGATATATTGTGCAACCCTAGTGTTAGCTATGCCCCTCTTACCAGTAGTTTGCTACGAGTTCATTTTGTTTTGAGCTGAACTTGTTTTTAATGTTTCAAAATGCTCACTTTAGGCCTGACAGTGGAGAAACATGGCTACTGTTGACTTTTAAGTGCCCTTGTGATGGTTAATTTGTGTTGTGGATTTTCCGGCAGGTTCTACAAAGGTGTTGTCCCTCTGTGGATGAGACAGATCCCCTACACCATGATGAAGTTCGCCTGTTTCGAGCGCACCGTTGAGCTGCTCTATAAGTATGTGGTACCCAAACCCCGCAACGAGTGCTCCAAATCTGAGCAACTGGTCGTCACTTTCGTCGCTGGTTACATCGGTGAGGCTGAGTATAATTAATAATGAGCATAGTCATTTCTGTTTTAGCAAATGTAAATATTAGTCATTTTATTAGTTATACAAAATTTTAATCAACTTTTATTTATTTATTTTTTTAATAGACTTTTATTAATTTACATCAAATATTATGCATAATTTTGTAATATAGTATTACTGTTGTTATTATTATTTATATTTTTTAATTATCTTTTAACTGTGCTTTTATGGAATGTTAAATATTTTAATATTAATTTATATTTTATTAATTTATTATATTATTGTTAATTTTATTTATAAATTACGTTAATTATAATACTTTTTATTCTAGATTTAAATTTAATTGTTTATTTAAACTTTTTATTTTTTATCTTATTGCAAGTTTAGAAGTAATTTATAACTAGTAAGTTTATTTTCAGATTTTTAATATCAAACATTTAATGTTTTTTAATAATCATAATTTGTACCACCAAGTTTTCAGTTTGATTGAGTTTACCTTAATCTGTATTGTATTTTTTTAATTACCAAAGATGTTGATTTATTTTTAAAAAATGTTGCTATTATTATTATTATTATTTACTGAGAAATGTATTCCCTAATACGCACTTAGAAAAAAAAAGGCTGATTTCTGAATTACATAACATTTGTGTTTGTGTCTGTATGTATGTATGTATGTGTGTGTGTGTGTGTGTGTGTGTGTGTGTGTGTGTATATATATATATATATATGTATGTATATATGTATGTATATATGTGTGTGTGTATATATATATATATATATATATATATATATATATATATATATATATATATATATATATATATATATATATATATATTTATATATTAGTATAAATCTCAAACTATATCAAACATATTTTCTGCTTGTGTCCTGTAGCCGGTGTGTTCTGCGCCATCGTGTCTCACCCTGCTGACTCCGTGGTGTCTGTGTTGAACAAAGAGAAGGGAAGCACAGCCGGACAGGTGCTCAAGAGGCTCGGACCCATGGGTGAGTTCATTTATTGATTTATTTTTCTCCACAGTTTTGCATCCAGCTCCACACGTTCCTTAGATCCGTCTCTGGGGAGCGTCAGTGCTCTTCTTCTGCTGCTCTCAGTTTGAGAGCATCAGGGTTGACCGCAGCTCCCGCCAGCTTTACTGCTGTACCGTCAGAGGCGCTTGAGTCATTGGCGTGTGAGATCAGTCTACCTGCTTACCCAGAATCCTCTCTGCCTTGAGCCTTCACAGGAGTACAGCAGGGCAGAGCTGCTGGGGAGCGGACACACTGTTTAAATTGTCTTGTAATGGTGATGTTTGTGATTGGAAAGAGTATCACTGATTTAATAAGAAAAAGAAAATCTACTGTTTTTAAAGCATGATTTGTGCTTGATTTGATTAACTGAAATTCAGTTATGATTATGGCTGAGAAATAGGTAATAGTTATAAATAATTTGGTTTCAAGCAAACAGACTGGACTATTGGTTCAGTCAGAGCAGAGGGTTTTTATCTGGCCAATCAGAATGGAGTAGAATCATCTGGCCAATCAGGTTAAAGTAGCTTCGTCAGGCTAATCAGGGCAGAGTAGAGTCGTCTGGCCAATCAGGGGCACAGTAGAGTCACCTGGCCAATCAGAGCAGCGTAGAATCATCGGGCCAATAGAGTCATCTGGCAAATCAGAGCAGTGTATGTCATCTGGCCAATCAGAGCAGTGTAGAGTCATCTGGCCAATCAGAATAGCACAGAGTCCTCTAGCAAATTAGAGGTGTAGAGTCATCTGGCCAATCAGAAAAGCGTAGAGTCGCCTTGTCATTCCTGGCGGTGTAGAGTTGCAAGGCCAATTAGGGCGAAGTTCTGAGGACAATCAGAGCGGTGAAGAGTCATCTGGCCAATCAGAGCAGAGTAAAGTCATCTGGCCAATCAGAGCAGAGTAAAGTCATCTGGCCAATGTAGATGACTCTACACCTCTAATTTGCTAGAGGACTCTGTGCTATTCTGATTGGCCAGATGACTCTACACTGCTCTGATTGGCCAATCAGCAGAGCGTAGAGTCATCTGGCCAATCAGCAGAGCGTAGAGTCATCTGGCCAATCAGCAGAGCGTAGAGTCATCTGGCCAATCAGCAGAGCGTAGAGTCATCTGGCCAATCAGCAGAGCGTAGAGTCATCTGGCCAATCAGCAGAGCGTAGAGTCATCTGGCCAATCAGCAGAGCGTAGAGTCATCTGGCCAATCAGAAGAGCGTAGAGTCGCCTGGTCATTCCGGTCGGTGTAGAGTTGCTTGGCCAATTAGGGTAAAGTAGAGTTCTCAGGACAGTGAGAGCAGTGTAGAGTCGTCGGGCCAATCAGAGGAGTGTAGAGTCGCCTGGCTATTCAGGGCAGAGTAGAATCATCTGGCCATTCAGGGCAGAGTAGAGTCATCTGGCCAATCAGAGCAGTGTAAAAGTCATCTGGCCTATCAGAGAAGTGTAAAGCCGCAGAGAGCAGTGCAGTTATCTGGCCAATCAGAGGAGTGTAGAGTCTCCTGGGCAGGGCAGAGTAGAATCATCTAGCCAATCAGGGTGGAGTATAGTCATCTGGCCTATTAGTGCAGATTAGAATCATCTAGCCAATTAAGAAGTAGAGTCTTCAGGCCAATCAGGGCGGAGATGAGTTGCCTGGCCAATCAGTGGAGAGTAGTTCAATAATTGTTAATTTAATCATTTTAATAGTCATTTTTAATGGATTATTATTTGTCTTGTTTACATATTTGGATTCATTAAATTGTCTGTGTTTCAGTACTATTTTATTTGTGTAATTTTCATTTAATGTAGCTTTACATTTAATATAGTTATTTTTATAGTTATTATATATAGTTATTTTGCATTTAAATAAATTAATAAAGTATTTAAACGTATTATAATTGTATCCTCTAGCAATAGTGTTTGTAACTCAAATTGTTGTCTGCATATCAGTTATTCCAGCCTTATTCACCCTCTTGATTGTGTACTTGTGTGTCTCTCAGGTGTCTGGAAGGGTCTGGTGGCCCGTATCATCATGATCGGTACACTGACGGCCCTGCAGTGGTTCATCTATGACTCAGTAAAGGTGTATTTCCGCCTGCCACGTCCTCCTCCACCCGAGATGCCCGAGTCCCTCAAGAAGAAGCTCGGCCTCACAGAGTAAACCTCCACCCCATCGCCCTCCTCCACAGCCGCACACCTCCTGTTTTCTATATTTAAGTCTGTCCTGAGCCCCGCTCCTCCTGCAGGTGAAGGGATCGCTCTTCACGGGGCGCGTCCGTGTCTAAATAGTCTATATAAAAGGTTTGTGATGAACGAATGCCATCTGGTTTTAACCTCTGACATCGGTTTTGTCAGTAGAACAATAAAGAGCTCCCTGGATATTACACACTAGAGGTGGTCTATGTCTCTTTACTGAGCTCTGCGCTTGTTTTGTCGTCTTTACAAAGTAGGTTTTGTGCAATTTACAAAATAACTGAATAACAAAACATGGAACGCTTTTGTTGTGTTGTAGTAATTAGTAATTTTGTGAAGGCTTAAAAATGCTTAAAGGGCACCTATGGTAAAAAATCTACTTTTCAAGCTGTTTGGACAGACATATGTGCATGTATGGTGTATAGACCGTCATATTGGGGTGATATAAGCACACCCAGTGCTTTTTTTTCAATTTAACAACATAAAAAACGGTGGACCAATTGGAGCTGTTATCAAATCGACCGCTACCTGACGTAGGAGAGCGGCCCCCCCCGCCCACCAATATTGATTGACAGGCGCGTCATCATATCCTCAGTTTGTTGATTCACGTCCGCCATTTTCAGCGTGAGTCGAAGCGATATCACTAAAGGAACACCCTAGCTCTATTTTTAGCTGCAAGGCTCATTGGGCTCAACACAAGATCAATATTCTCCACATTATCGCTCTAATCAGAATTATTGGTTGTATCTTTAGGTAGGTTTGCAAACATGTGTACTTCTCATTGAGTCTACCTTATACTTCAGCCGTTTGCATTTCTCGCGATTTCAGAAGCTCCCTGTGATCTTAACTAGCATGCGTTGTAGAATTCTAAACATCGGTTTCTATCAGGGTACACTCAAGTCGACGGCTGGGCGCCGCGGACCGCTGCAGAAACCTATGTTTAGAACTCAAAAATGCGTGGCGCGACGATTCGGGACACTTCATGTTTCTGCCGCGCCACAGAGAGTGTCTGGTGTGCCGTGTCGCGGCTTCGAGCAGCGCATCCGGTGCCTCAGTCAAAGGTAATTCAGTGTGCGTGGTTATTAGTTTCTGTGTTCAAGCTCGGCACTTGAAACTAGCACACAGTTGGCTGTAAAACTGTACAAAGACACAAATGATTTTGTACTCTCTGCTTGGTCTGTGTCCGAGTTGTACATGTAAGATCCTCTCTCTCCTCCGTCTGCCTGTCAGACTCTGTTGCAAACGCAGAGCAGGTGAGCTTATGGCCCCGCCCCCTTGTTACGTTGGCGGGAAGCCGAAACTAATTTACATGTGAAGCAACACACCCCTAAATCAGCGAGCTGTGGACACGCCCCCAACATGACACTTTTTAACACATTATAATAAAAAAATCTGAATTGTGTTTTGAACTGAACCTAAACTGGCACACTCAGAAGAACCATAATATTAATATTAAATCATAAAAAAGAGGTAAACTATGTTCCCTTTAATATGAATTTGGAAGCGGGTTTCAGGTCTTTTTATTGTTATACATTGTGATTTCTGAGTTAACTACAGTAACATTATTGTCCATATTGTGGTGTGCGTTTTGAGCGGGGCGAGCATTGTGATCTATTTACTGTAAGAGTTTGTCATGACAACTGTTATTTGATGCCAAACAGGAGGACGTGTTTACAGGAACACCTTTTTGTTTTAGACACACAGACGTGTTTTGTGTGAATAGCCCTGCTCGGTAAGTGAGCTCTGCCTTGTTGTTTCTATCACAGAGAAGCTATAAGTCACTTTCCAAAACCTTTTCATTCACCGTTCCTCACTGGTGGAATGATCTTCCTATTCAAATGACAACTTCTGCGATCACCTGAACCCCTGTGAACATAACCAGCACCACCTTCTCTCCCTCCACCACACCACACGACTACCTCAAAACATTCTGCAGTTCTGAGTGTGCCTCGCACAGGTGAGTGGGCTTGACAAACCACCCGTAGAAATCACACTTGCATCTCTCTGACACTTGCACCAGTTTTGCACATTTGCACCAGACACTTTTACAATCAGTCCATATCTCCAAAAAAACAACATTGCATTTATCAAGTGCTGAACAGGTGAGTGGGCTTGACAAACCACCTGTAGAAACTCTTGTCTATTAACCCCCGCACTCTGAGCACAAACAGTTCCTTTGTATAATTACTGCAGTACTTGTGTGCAGTGCCTCTTGTTGAATCACTGTATGTCTCCTCGAATGCAAGTAGCTTTGAACAAAAGTGTCTGCTAAATCATGTCTCCTCAACTAAACACACCTGATTCAGCTCATCAGCAGAGACTGAAAGACCCAATAGTATCTGGATGCAGCCTTCATGATGCACGCTGGGATTGCATCACTCAGCGATGCAATATCACACAATGCACTCAATGGAGTGACGTCACTGTGACTGGTTAAGTGAGCGCATTATAAAGCATTGGATTCAGCTTAGATTGCACTGCACCAGGTCTGCATCCAGACCCCTCTCCAAAGACCTGTAATGGTAGTGACAAAGGAGACATCCAAAACATGCAGTGCTGGTGATCCTCCAGGAACATGGGTGAGAAACACTGCTAAATGACTACATACAGAAAAACAAATGGCAATCTAAAGTCAAATTACTTTCTCAGGAAACCAGTGTGTTTTAATGCCACTTAAATGCAAATGTAATATGAAAAGTAAATACCAGTTTGAAGGATAAAGTAGCAGTTATAAAGTAACATGACAAATTGTGTATGGCTAATATAAAGTTAAAACGGAAGTCTTGGCGCATTTAAGTTGTAATGGCTGCGATCAAAAAACAAGGTGGAATATGCCAATCCTTGAAAACCTAAATATTATAAATAGACTACAGGCCTCTGTGTGTGCGGGGGAGGGTTTCTTTACAAAGTGACATCACCACCTACTGGCCTGGCATACAAAATACAAACAATTGATCATTAAGCCTCAAGCCTAATTCAACCTAAGAGCAACTCACAGTGGCCAAGCAACTGTTTCAACGGAGAGTGAGCAACAGCAATGGTTGAGGCATGAGGCATTATTCACGTTACAAGCAACTGTTGATTTCAACAGGGAACTTTTTGGCGACTTCCGTCTACGCGAGTGACAGCAACCATTGCCGACCAGGTGGGTGTGTTGAGTGTGCTACGAAGTTGAGAATCCTTCAATTTTATGCAAATGAAAAGCGACT
>NC_079459.1:33652787-33737787 GCF_903798145.1 Danio aesculapii | reverse complement strand
AGCACCAGAAGGAAACCCACACCAACACGGGAAGAACATGCAAACTCCACACAGAAATGCCAACTGACCCAGCCGGGGCTACAACCAGCGACCTTCTTGCTGTGAGGCAACAGCGCTAACCACTGAGCCACCGTGCTGCCCCATTACTAAGAATAGTAATAAATAAAACTAATCTAATAAATGATTCAAACAATTTTCACCTTTATCACTATTTAATGACTACTTAATAAATGTTGTTGTTATTATTAACAATGATGAGGAGGATCATAAAAAGATGCCTGTAAAAATATATAAAGTAATATAATAATAGTAATTTAAGTCTAATTTATATGTCTTATTGAAGCATAATGTTTGTATAATGAGGATTATATTTATAGTATTGTATGCTTTTATTATTATTATTATTATTATTATTATTATTATTATTATAGTTTTGTATGTTATTGTTGTTGTTATTATTGAGATTAAATAATTTAATAAATAATAATTACAAAAAATGCATGATATATTTCACAGATTATTACATAATCTAAAGTAATAGATTCAAATAATAATAATAACATTTAAGTATTATAATTATGTATAATTAATATTTATTAAAATTAATAGAAATTAATTATGCAACAACAAAAATGTAAACATCTAACAATAAATCCATTTGAAAAATATGTAATACACATATTTAACTAAAATACAGCTTATTTTTACAGTATATTAAACGATTGTTTCTAATAATTATTTTAAAAATAAATAATTTCCCCAGCTTTCACTTGTTTGTGTGTCTGTGTTTTTTCTTCCCAGATTACTCAGTGACGGCGAACTCTCGTATCGTGGTGGTGACGGCGGGCGTTCGTCAGCAGGAGGGCGAGAGCAGACTCAACCTGGTGCAGAGAAACGTCAACATCTTCAAACACATCATCCCGCAGATCATCAAATACAGCCCAAACTGCATCCTCATCGTCGTCTCTAACCCCGGTACACACACACACACCATCATAATCACACACACACATCATCACACAGTTTTCTAACACTTTCTTCTGTCTGCAATAGTGGACGTGTTGACGTATGTGACCTGGAAGCTGAGCGGTTTGCCGAAGCACCGCGTCATCGGCAGCGGGACAAACCTGGACTCTGCCCGCTTCAGATACCTGATGGCCGAGAGACTGGGGGTCCATCCCAGCAGCTTCAACGGCTGGATACTGGGAGAACATGGAGACTCCAGCGGTGAAAACACACACTTTTTAAAAAAATACTTTAAAATACTATTAAAACACTGTTTACTGTAAATAAATGTGTGCAGTGCAGGTATAAATATAAAAATTCTGCATTATTTAAATATAATATTAATAATATTATCATAATATTATTAAAAATAGTAGTAGTACTAATTAGTAATCATTTTGACATTTATTACAACGATATTAAGTTATTAGAATAAATAATAATAATTATTAATTATTATTAATAATAATAATAATAATATTGAATTTTGTTTGGAAAAAAACAAATGAATGGAGAGAAGAGAGAACCCAGTCCAGGAGACTCGAATTTCTTTATTGAGACGTGTTGGTTAATCTGCAGTCAAACAGCGCCTTCAAGAAGTCCATGAGTCTGCATGAGCCTACTGTAGTCTCTTACAGGTCTGGAGTCTGCGAGTTTTATCACTAGTCTGAATTGAGACAAGAATGTCCTGTCTATAATGTGTTTTTAGGAGGAGGGGAGATGCAAAGCATGCAAATGAAGTAGGTAGGTAGGTGAATAAACTTGCCAAGTCACTGACCACACAAGGTTATCAACAAAGGGGTTTCTTTGGCCTGAAAGTATCACCCGAGGACAAAGGCAGAGTGGTTTAACACCCTGCCTGTAGCATTTGCATCACTTTGGTTCAGCCAGTAGTCAGGAAGACTAAGGTTTAATGTCCCTCATGACTGTGCTGTTAATGAAATAATATAATTAAAAACAACAGAATATAACTTTTCAGATATATGTAGATTATTGTTCATTTGAAACTAGATTATATAAATGTATATTTTCTACAATTTCATACTAAAATTGTCACATTTATTACAATAATAAACTTGATTTTAATTATTTAATAACACATAATAATGTTTATAATCACATTTATTAACTGATAATTGTATAAATTATTTAATATAAAAATCTTAAATAACAAAATACATTAAATGAATGGGAATAGGTATTACTAAAATAGTTAGTATTTATTTTAATAAAATTATAGATTTAGAATTTTTAATAACTAATAATAATAAATTTTCTACTAAAATTAATAATTTTCACATTTATTATAATAATATACTGTATTTAAATAATTTAATAACACATAATAATGTTGTTGTTGAGTATAAATCATATTTATTAAAACTGATAATTTCATAAATTATTTAAAATAAGTTAAAAATCTTATAAAACAAGTGACTAAAATGTAAATCTTACTAAAATATGATTTAATAATATAGTAAAGAATACATATCAAAAATGAGGATGATGATGATTGTTTATTATTATTAATAAATATATTTTATCATAAATGCATATAAAAAATTTTGGCAGTTAAGATATATTTAATTTATATTTAAAAAAAAAAAACTATATATTTTATAAACTTAAAAAAGTAAAATTTTAGGGGAACATTTTTTATATGATTTAATTCTATATCAATTATTTAAATAGTTATAGTTTAATAAAATATAAAAGTTAAATAATTAAAAAATTATGTAAAATAATTTAAAAGATTTTATTGTAATTTAAATGTTGTTAAAAAAAAAAAAAAACACTCATGGTGTGTGTGTGTCTGTGTGTGTGTGTTTTGTAGTTCCTGTGTGGAGTGGAGCGAATGTAGCAGGAGTGAGTCTGCAGAAACTCAACCCAGACATCGGCAAAGACACGGACAGAGAAAACTGGAAAGAAACGCACAAAAAAGTCGTGGACAGGTGCGTCAGCGGGTCACTGATCTTAGCTTATAACCCAAAATCATTATATCCAAATATATCATATATACATTTTTAGCCCCCCCTTTTTTAATATTTCCCAAATTATGTTTAACACAGCAAAGACTTTTACACAGTATGTCTAATAATATTTTTTCTTTCAGCTGGAATTTTTAAAAGCATTTAAAAAAAAAAATTATTAGCCCCTTTAAGCTATATTATTTCGATAGTCTACAGAACAAACCATCGCTATACAATAACTTGCCTAATTACCCTAACCTGCCTAGTTAACCTAATTATCCTAGTTACGCCTTTAAATGTCACTTTAAGTGTCTTGAAAAATATCTAGTCTAATATTATTTACTGTCATCATGACAAAGAGAAAATAAATCAGTTATTAGAGATGAGTTATTAAAACTATTATGTTTAGAAATGTGTTGAACAATCTTCTATCCGAAATTCAATTCTTCTAACAGAAATTGGTAAAATTAGGGGGCTAATAATTCAGAGGGGCTAATATTTCTGACTTCAACTGTATACATATGCATATATCCAAAATATGATATATCCAAAATATGATATATCTAATATATAATATGGATATTCATGAGTAGAGTGTGTGTGATGATTTGAGCATGTGTGTTAACCGCAGTGCGTATGAAGTGATCCGACTGAAGGGCTACACAAACTGGGCCATCGGTCTGAGTGTGGCTGACCTGACAGAGAGCATCATGAAGAACCTGAACCGAGTCCATCCTGTCTCCACCATGGTGAAGGTCAGCACTGTTACTGTACTGATCTAAAATTAAGAGTGATCATTTATTACTTTTATTCTGCAAGCGTGCATTACCTTCATTAAGTGGTACAAAAGTGCTCAGGTTTCCCACACAGTCCAAACACATGCGCTATAGGGGAATTGAAGAAACTAAATCGGCCGTAATGTATGAGTGTAAAACATATGCTGGATAAGTTGTCGGTTCATTCCGCTGTGGCGACCCCCGATTAATAAAGGGACTAAGCCGAAAAGAAAATGACTGATGGAATAATGTGAAGTATGCATAAATATGTAAAGATATGATTTGCCACACCTGAAAATGCATCTAGAAAGTTCTTGAATTTGACTTTGGAAAAGGTGTAAGAGCCCTGAATGTGTGTGTTTCAGGGAATGTACGGCATCAGCGACGAGGTCTACCTGAGTCTGCCGTGTGTGTTGAACAGCGCCGGCGTGGGCAGTGTGGTCAACATGACTCTGACCGGCGACGAGGTCTCGCAGCTCAAGAAGAGCGCAGACATGCTGTGGCACATCCAGAGAGACCTACGAGACCTGTGACGTGTTTATGCATGAAAACAGCATCACAGTCACACTGTCACGTGATCAAGAGGTCTGTATTACGCATCACGATCGTCAGATTAGCACTTGAATGTGAAAACGTTTCATCTTTCTTGTGAAATATAGCAAATGTACTGCATTAGTTCACTTAATTGGAGGATTTCTGCTTGAATGTTTTGCATCAGGTTGGTAGGTGGATAATAACTGTGCCTACATTTGATTGCATGCATTAGAGTGGACGGTGAAGGAGAAGCATCGTTAATCTTTACATATCATTAATACATTTACACCACGCTGTACTAAACACTGAATGTTTTTTGTGTGAATCTTTGATCCTCATTCATACAGATCAGCATAAATGAGCGCTGGATTCTGTTTATGCCAGGCCAGTAGGTGGCGATGTCACTTTGAGATCATTAAACCAGCCATTTTGAATGGTTTGAAACGACACATGCTGCACGCCCCGGCTGAGGTTATAATGCAATAAAATAACTCTGAAAAAAATAGCGTTTTTCTAACATACTGCGAATGTTAAATTGAACGTATAACCCAGTGTTTCCCAACCCTGTTCCTGGAGGCACACCAACAGTACATATTTTGGATGTCTCCCTTTTCTGACCCATTAACTTCAGGTGTTGGAGTCTCTTCTGATGTTATGATGAGTTGATTCAGGTGTGTTTGATTAGGGAGAGGTTGAAAATGTGTACTGTTGGTGTGCCTTCAGGAACAGGGTTGGGAAACACTGGTATAACCTATTAAATTCACTTAGCTTATCAACTAAAATAATTAATATTAAAATATTTCACCCAAAATTTTAATTTGTCATCATTTTCTCAGCCTCTCAAACCTCTATGAGTTTCTTTCTGCTGTTGAACGCTAAAAGAAGATATTTTGAAGGAAGCTGAAAACCTGTAACCATTGACATCCATTGTATTTTCTTCCTACTATGTAAGTCAATGGTTACAGGTTTTCAACTTTCTTTAGTGTTCAACAGAAGAATTAATAGTCTTTGGGTGATCTAGCGCTTTAATTGTGATGTCTTAATTAATTTTTCTCTCATTTAAAGTAATTTTTAGGTGAACTGTCCCTTAAAGTGTCTGGATATATACATTTAAGTGTTTGTTTCATGGTGGGCTCTGGTAAACAGGACTAAAAGTCTATTAAAGTCTACTAACTAATATTATTCCTTTACAAATGTCTACAATTTGCTAAAACTGATCTGTGATCAGGTTAAAAACTTCAGTGATTCTCCACTGGGGGGCGATCTGAGTGAATCAGCATCATTCATGCTGATTTTATGACATTACACAGACCTTGGCCAGTTAATTCTCTCTTTAAACCACTGATTTAAAAGATTTGTTATAGCATATTAAACAACTGTTGCACCTCGTGATGGCTTAATGAAAATTGTCCAGAGTGAGCAGAGGGGACAAAAACCAAACTCTCAAAATGTAAAAATATAGTCATTTGAAATGTGTCCAAACTTGACGTTGTCGCATTTCTGAAGCTATCTGGAATTTCACTCAGTATATGTTGATGCTAAAGGAAAGTGCAAAATGTAAACCATATGCTAGCGTGATGTTTTCAACCAAATTAGCCCAAAATAAAAAGAAAACTGGAATTTGTTGCGGGACTTAAAGGTGAACCAAGCAGTATTTTAAGTCATATTTTACATTACGGAAGTCCTAAAACACACCTGCAGCCAATCAGCAGTAAGGGGCGTGTCTGGTAACTGTTGAAACTATGAAATTTCAAAAAGAGGTGGAGCCTATTGGGTTGTGAGTGTGTTTATTTTAGCACAGGGATGTCCAAACTACGGCCCACGGGCCATCTGCGGCCCGCAATCAGTTTTGTGGCGGCCCGCGAGGCTTTTTATAAATATTAATAGAATCTGGCCTGCTATACAAAATGAACGTAGTTCAATAAAATCCCCGGGTGTCGCTATCACATGCCTTCAGTTAGGCAGCAGTTCCTGTTATGAAATAAAACGAACCAAACAAACTGAAGGAAACATAATTGATAATCTCGTTTTGGCAATCCAAGACGCAACCAAGTAAAACGAAAATCAAAAGTGAGTGCAGGAAACTTCAGTCACGTTGGGGCAAAGAATATTTCTTCACAGACGTCAGCGGGAAATGTGTCTGTTTAATTTGCCAGGAATCAGTTGCAGTAATGAAGGAATATAATATTAAAAGCTCTTACACTGGTGCCGAACGAGATCAAAAAGTAAAACAATTAGCAGCTGCCCTATCAGCTCAACAACAGCAGCTTTTCGTCCTAATAAAGTGCAAGAAAATTCTAGTTATGAGGTAGCTCAGCTAATCGCACAGCACAGGAAACCTATCTATGTATACATATAGTGTCTGTATGATGCATGTAAAATTTGGTCTGGGACAACATATTTGATTTTTTTGCATCTGGCTCTTGGTCCAAAAAGTTTGGACACCCCTGTTTTAGCGCTTTCAAATATCATCATCATTTGACCAAATTCTCTTTCAGCTTAACTATTAATGCAAACGCCATTGAACTCCCATTGGTTCTTGGTGATGATGTAAGGGGTGGGTGTGGCTCTGAGGGCCTGCCTTCCTAGGAAACGATCTGTAATGAGTGTCATCCATCCAGACGTTAAAACAAACACTAAAGATCTGCTTCATTTTAGAAAGTGAAGTGTAATTGTGAGCAACACTAACACTGTCTTTTATATTTAATACTGTAATGCTGCTTGCTTTCAAGCAATACATTGTATAAAGGGCTGTACGAGTAAACAAGATGTGACTCTACTTGAGAAAACTTGAGTAAATCAGGTCTTTTCATCCAAAATAATGGAAAAGTACTCATCTTTCACTTGTTTAATCTGTCAAACAGAAAAGATATTTTGAACAATACTAGAAATCTGTCACCATTGACTTCTATAGTATTTGTTTTAGCTAGTGTTGAAGTCAATGGTTTAAAATATCTTTTTTTAGTGTTCAGCAGAAGAAAGAAGCTCAAAAATGTTTGTAATCACTTCAGGAAGAATAAATAGTAGGTAAACGTTCATGTTTTGTGTGAACTACCCCTTTAAAAGTGACGTCTACAGAAAGCTGAACCATCAAGGATATAATCCATTTATTAAACAGGATCTTTGTCTGTAAAAATGTACATTAGTCTCACATCTGAAGTATTTACAAATACTTAAACAAGTCAGTCATGTATTATTATAAGAGCATGTCACGCGGGCTGCTGGATTTCCTTGTGAACGCAATGAAACAGTCTCCGCTCCACTAGGTGGCGCTTATGTAGGGGGAACAAATCCAGATTAGCTTGAAGATTCTGTCAATTTATAAAAGCAAAAACCAAACCATTGGCACATAAAAGCGCAATAAAAAACAGTAACGACTTCATTCAGAACCCAGCGATTCCTTCAGTGGAGCATTATTTCGGGGTGCAGTGGTCCCTGTCGCCGCCTAGAGGACGCAGTATCAATAACAGCAGCTGACTTGGTTTCGTAATGAGTCCCAGAGGAAGAAAAAAACAACACACTTTTTTTTTTCACAGGAGAAGTATCAAAAATCTCATGTCGTTCAGCAAGACGCCGAACCAAAAGCACAATTTTGACAAGTATAAATATGAGCCACTCGTAGAAAACTAAAAGACTAAACCGTTATACCATGGCGTTGCTCTCGCCAACTTTATCCACTAACTGAAAGAGAAACAGAAAACATTGTGTTAGAAATGCAGCAATCAACAAAACTGAACATCTGTTATTGATGCAAGCGCTAAATAAAGACTGTAGACTTACTCCACTGATACCAGGAAGGTTCAGTAAAGATCCTAGAATAGGCACCCGCCTGATGAAGCCCACCGCAACTGGGAAAAAACCCCTGAAAACAAATAAGTATGAAGTGTTATTACCGAAACAGTGTGTAGCTACTTATAAATCTCAGCATCTGGCTCTCTGTAAGCAAATAGACAAAAGTATTAACTGCTTTAGAGATTGGTGTTGTTACTTGAACAGCTCTTTGTGAACCTAGTCAGTGCATTTCAAATGTTACGCAATGGTTAAACTCAGGGTGTGATTTATACATTGACGATCGGGGAGGGCATGCTTTACCATTATGTTCAGTAATATGCCTCAGTGAACCAAATTTATATATTTAACTCAATTACATCTTATTTACTAATCAAACTTAAGTTTTCAGTGTTTTGAGGGATATCGAGTAGTTCTCAATGACGTTTGTGATATTAAATAAACCGATTAAAGCAGGGGTCACCAAACTTGTTCCTGGAGGGCCGGTGTCCTGCAGTTTTTAGCTCCAACTCTAATCAAACACACCTGAATGAGCTAATCAAGGTCTTACTAGGTATACTTGAAACACCCAGCCAGATGTGTTGAGGTAAGTTGAAGCTAAACCCTGCAGGGACACCGGCCCTCCAAGACCGAGATTGGTGACCCCTGGATTAAAGGATGACCATGAAAGACGGCACGTGTTTTTTATTGTACTGTTTAACTTCCATGTGCAAGTGTATAATAAAGTACAAACTGTGTATCTAGTTTTACGGACACCTACAGTACAAATGCCTGTTTTACAAGAAACATGCTCTAAATTTGCTGGGTTTTGGCACAAACGTGCATTTACGATGGTTTGGACTATTATAGGGGTGGTCAAATGTATATTGAAGTCATCTATTATTTTAATTATTAATATTATTTAAAGGTCCAAGAGACCCTGGAGTATGAGATTTTAACAGATCTATGTGTGTTGAGCATCAGTTAAGACAGCGTTAGCACCTGTTAGCTTTAATTGTGGGATTAACTGGATAATTTTGAGCTTTGGTCAGCTGATTTCATCTTCCGGGTATAAAATAATAATTGGGGCGGGATTAAAATCGGTGACGTAGAGCGAATCTGCTAGTGGAGTGATGACACGTCGATTCCTCATTATTATTCATAGCAGAGTTTTCTTATCCTATGAGAAGACCCTGCTTCTTAATTATTCATGCTTTTCGACGGCAGACCTGCTAACCTGTGACCCAATGACTGGTTGAGACTGCGTCCGCACACGGCAAGGGTCATATGTGTTTGTTTCCATGATACCCAGAGTTTGTTGCATGTTTTTGCATGTTTTGTTGGTTTGCAGCAAGCATTTTTGTCAGGAGAGCTGTACGAGAATTGGAGAATGGCGGACTTTGTCTTTAATCAGTTGAGTTCGTTATTATTCAGACACATCACCTATATCCGTGCTCGCCATATGTTTAAAATGATCCAGATTACCAGCAGGGCTATTGGTTGAAACAGACAGGGAAAGAGACCTGCTGCACTGCTATCCACTGTGTCTGCATTCAGACCCGGGGATTGAGGACGAGAGAAGTCTTCCTCATTTATAGTGTTTATATAAACATTATAATCTTTATGATGATGTAACAAGTGGTGGTTATGTGTATATGAAATTACAAATAACATGTAGCAGGACATTAAACTATTTCCTGTTTATTTCTTTGCTTTTTAACGTGGCTAAAATATTCTGAGGTAGACTTGAACTAAAAGAGAGGGGTTTCATGGCCCTTTAAGATACAGATCAGAGCAAACTATTTCTTAACTTTTAAAGGGCAGATCCCCCCCACACATCTTGTGTTGACGTCCTTCAGGGGGGGAAAAAAAACAAGCTTTAACTATACTGTAACTCGCACCCTGTAAATACTAACGTGTTCACTTTTTATTTTACTCAAATTCTTTAGTTTGTGGTTCAACTCATGTGTTTTCAAGCATCTTTCAGTGCACATTTAGCCTCAACTTCTTACCTTTACCTTATAGTTCACCCCTCCAAATGAAGATTTCTTTATTATTTACTCACTTTCAGTTTGTTCTAAATTTGTATGGGCTTCTTTCCTCTGTTGAACACAAAAGGAGATATTTTGAAGAATGCTGAAAACCAATGCGGAAAAACAAACACTATGGAAGTCAATAGTTACCGGTTTTCAGCATTCTTCAAAATGTCCTCTTTTGTTTTTAATAGAAGAGGGATTTGAAACAAGTAAAGGGTGAGTAAATGGGGCAATAATTTAAATCTTGGGGTGAACTGTCCCTTTCATTTAGAAATATGATGCGGACACACATGGACGAATGTGTAAAAGCAGGTATGAGTGTTTATTATTACTCTTTGCTAATCTGCATTGGGGAATCTTATGGATCGTTGCAAATACAAATAACATCACTAATCTCTCTCTAGAACAAATAACAGATGATTAAACAATGTCTTATAAGCAGGTAAGTCACATTTATTTGACTTAAATTGGTATGTTTAGTATCTTGGACATTGGTTGACCATTGCTATTCATGTTAAACATGTTGGAAAGTTCATACTACAACCTGGCTAGGCTAGTCATATGCAAAAGAATACTTTATATTTTTTTGTGAACTTAGTAAAATACTGAAAAGCACATTTATTTGTGGAGATTTGGGTGGAAATCTTATTAAAACCAAGATGTATTGAAGATATCGAATAAAATCTAATTTACTGGCACCAATATAAACATCATCTGCACTAGTTAGTTAATTTCACATAAATATATGTTAATTTCCCTGTTTATGATGCATAAAATATGCTTCAAAAATGTAAATATACACAATTATCTAAAAAAACAGCAGCAGCAATGCTTTTGACATTCGCTATGCTTTAAGTTGATAAGTGTGATATCATGTCTACTAGGAAACTCATTTTGATAGGACATTCATGTTTAATTTGACTATGGAAACTAATGAAGATACTAAAGATCACTCTAACAGCATGTGAATCCAACGTATTAATCTACATGATGAGGGGTCACCAATCTCGGTCCTGGAGGGCCGGTGTCCCTGCAGAGTTTAGCTCCAACTTGCCTTAACACACCTGCCTGGATGTTTCAAGTATACCTTGTAAGACCTTGATTAGCTCATTCAGGTGTGTTTGATTAGAGTTGGAGCTAAAATCTGTAGGGCACCGGCCCTCCAGGAACAAGTTTGGTGACCCATGATGTAAACAAACACGGACCAATGGCAAGCACAGTTTCCCACCAAATCCGACCGGACAACTTTCAAATAGGACTTAAGCAAGTTCGCCATAATCATTTAAGATATATTTGTAATGTGTGACTCACTCAATATAATTTACATTGTTCATTTCATAAGTGTATTATTATTAAATCGCCCTCCAACACTGTCATCTTATTATAAAAGCCAAAAACACACCTGAAGAGGAGGAAGAACCCATAGACTTCCAGGACGACCCCTACGATCGGCCATCCTATGAGCACCACAAAAACACCTCCCAGAAAGAAACCGGTGGCTTTCATTTTATGCCGCTGGAAAAAGAACCGGAATGTTCTTTCCAATCCGATAACAAATGAAAGACCTGCGACAAATAATATCTACAAACAAGAGAACATCCGTGTTAAATTCATTACACAAATCTACTGATCTATATTATATCTGTTTAATATTAGGGTAAATTCAAGCCAGTTGAGACACTTGTTGCCATTGGGATAACCAAGGAAAAGTGTCCTGAATTTATCCTATATAAAGATCAGCGGTTAAATCGCATACTCACATTTCCTATGGCCAGAAGTGCTTTATCAAAGAACAGAATCATTCCAAAGAAGAGGAAAAAGACGCCGAAGCCCGTCAGGCCCATCCCGATCTCTGAGTACACAACAACAGACTTGATTACTGATACTGCAGGCAAATTAGACATTATTTACAAGTTGAACAAACACGAAAACAGGTACTTTGGTATTCCAGTAATTAAGTCTGATAGATGAATGAAAATATATGGATGAATAAAATAGATAAACAGAAAGATAGAAAACAGAGATAGACAGAAAAAGAAACAGATAGATAGATAGATAGATAGATTTAAAAAATCAGACAGAAAAAGTTAACTATGGAGATACAGACAGACAAGATAGAAAAAGAGAAACGAAAAATAAAAAAACGGATATTAAATAGATAGAACGATAGAATAACAAATAGATAGACAGAAAAAGAGACATAAAAACAGACTAGATGGATAGATAGAAAAACAGACAGCAAAAAGATAGATAAAGATAGACAGACAGACAAGATAGAAAAAAAACAAATGAAAACAGATACAACAGAACGATAGAATAACAGATAGACAGACAGAAAAAGACATAAAAACAGACGAGATGGATAGATAGAAAAACAGACAGGAAAAAGATAGATAAAGATAGACAGACAGACAAGATAGAAAAAAAAGAAATGAAAACAGATATAACAGAACGATAGAATAACAGATAGACAGAAAAAAAGAGAGAAAATAGATTTCATAAGTGACAGAAAAAGATAGACATAGATAGATAAGATAGGAAAAAGAGAAAACAAGAAACGAAAGAAACAGACAGAAAAGATAGATAGACAACAGATTAGATAGACGGATAGAAAAACAAACAGAAAAGGACAGATAGATATGCATATGGATAAATAGAAAAAGAGATAATGAGAAATGAAAGAAACAAGAAAATAGATAGATAGATAGATAGATAGATAGATAGATAGATAGATAGATAGATAGAGAAGGAAAGAAGATGGATGTATTAATAAACAGAAAAAAGAAGCAAAAATAGACATAAAAACAGATGTATGGATGGATGAATAGACAGACAGACAGACACACAGATAGATACAGAAAAAATAGATGTATGGATGAATGAATAGATGCCAAAAATAGATAGACATAGAAAAACGAACAGAAAAGGACAGATAGATATACAGATGGATAAACAGAAAGAGAGAGATAACGAGAAATGAAAGAAAAAAAAAAGAGTAGATAGATAGATAGATAGACTATGGATAACATCGCATTCATACCATATTTACACACTATAGTACTGATTCAGTGTACATTACCATAGTGAACGTGGTGTTATTATGCTAGCCGTTGGTTATGACCGTTAAATCACAGAGCTTTACAGCTGTTAGTGCTTTGATTGTCATGTTAGAGGCCACGCCGTGTCTCCTCATTCATTCCCATTCATCACTTCCAGAACATTTCTAGCTCTAACTCCGCATTTCTAATATGTTTTTCCTTAAACTGACACCATTAACGTAACATATAAATACATAACATTTGACTTACTCTGTGAGTCCGTTAAAGAAATCATGTTTGTGTCGTTAATCAGCTGCTTTACTGACTAAGGAGTGAAACTGTTCTCTGTGTGTGATCGCCACGACACCGGAAACACGTAGAGATTCTTTAAACGTCTGAAATGACGGAGGGACGTGCTGCTAAAAATTAAAAGTCCAGATAATTACTATTATCATTGCTTTTTAAATTAAATGATAAAAGTAAATACATATTTTATCACCCTTCCCGCTCAAACATTTAACGAAAAGTTTGTTAGTTTGAAATCAGCCTTTGTGTTGCTGGGAAATGTAGTTTTCGGTCCCGCCCAAATGCGTTTTGAAAGTACATCCCAAAAACTACAAATCCCAAATGATGAATTGGGAAGTAGGAAGGTATGTCTTGTATAGCCGGGAGACGTGTTCACTGTTCATTAAAGTAACACTGGAGTTCACTTGTGCAGGAGCGTTTACACCTTTGTTATTAACAATGACAACATCCGGATTTGTGTGAAGCTAAACAAATTATAAGATTGTTTCGTTTTAGCATTAGCAATGAATACGCTATTCGCGATCAGTTTGGTGTTTGTCGGTTGCTGCAGTAATGTTGTGTTTCTGGAACTTTTGGTCAGGTGAGTTGCTCGTATTTGCAATTTTTAACATAAAAGTGTGTGTCTAATGCATTTAAAATCATCAGCTCTTACGTTTTTAATTGTGTTTTTTTACAGGGATTTTCCAGGATGTGGAAATATCGTCACATTTGCTCAGTTTGCCTTCATAGCACTGGAGGGCTTCATCTTTGAGACAAACTTTGGACGCAAAAAGCCACAAATACCCCTCAGGTTCATAATTTATGTCATTTATTTTGCTTTCATGGTTTATTCTGTGAGATTAGCATGAATTAAAGACGTTACTAGTTATTAAATGTGAATGGGTTGCCAGATTCATCTCATTTGGAACAAGTAATTGTATGTTTATTAACTTTTTTGCTTAAAGAAAAGCAGTTTTTGCTTGCTGAAAGCTGTAAAAATTAGTTATTGTTATATTCTAGGTGAGAGGTGAAGCCTTTGCTTTGTCATTATGAGTTCGTGACAGATGCTTATTGATTTTACACCTGAGATTGTATAGCCCTATATTGGGGTCAAAGATGAAAAAGGGCTTTTCGAGCACCTAAATATTAAAAGTAATACATCTTTAATTTTTTAGCCATTAAAATGTGTTATTTAATTTAATAAAACATTCTCTGAGCAAAACAATCACTGTCATACAGATTTACAGAAGACGGCGAACCTAAAATGTCAGTAATAATTAATGTACACAACCATATCTGGCTTGTTTATAGCAAGAATCATTTCATATGTCACTAAGGATCACTGTGTAGTAGTAAAATATTAATTAATTGTCATAGATTTGTCACTATCCTTTAAACCACAAGGTTTTAGTGAGTTTTAAATTATTTTAAATATACCAAAAAATTGTATAATCAAATCATTATTATTTTGTGCTTTTAATAAGTACAGTGAAGAACAAATATGCATTATTTTTACTTTTAATTAAAAAATGTGTTACACTGATGATGGATTGTTAATTCACAAACATTTTGACATTGAGGTTTCATATTGAGATATTAAAAGTAGACGTGTAATATGCATTTATTTTACTTTTATGTTCTTATATATATATATATATATATATATATATATATATATATATATATATATATATATATATATATATATATATATATATATATATATATATATTAGTGCTGGGCAAAATTTTATTGCATCCAAAATAAGAGTTTATTTTGATATAACATATGTGTGTGTATTTTACTTATTTGTTATTTGTTTATAAATACACACACACATGCTTGTATTTGAGAAAACGTTTGTGTATATTTAGATATAAAATATATGCATATGATACAAATTATATATAAATGTAAATATCTATGTAACAAAATAGTTTTGTTTCTATGACATATATATATATATATATATATATATATATATATATATATATATATATATATATATATATATATATATATATATATATATATATATATAATACACACACACACACACACACATATATATTTATATAAAATACACATATATTGTGTCAAAACAATTTTTTTGTTTTGGATGTGATTAATCTTATCCCTGCACTAATGTTTATCTATAATGTGTATGCATGTGCAAAAGTGATTTTATATATTTAATTTCATACAGATGACAAAAGACCTGTTTCATCTTTGCCCCATATACTACATCTATGCCGATTATCTATTATTAGCTATTATCCATACAGTTTTCATTGGGCTTGTTTTGCACAATGTGTTTGCATAGAATATCATGTATTATAACTGGGTGCCACTTGCTAAATGTGGTCAGTGTGTAACTGCAGTGTTGCACAGGTAGTATAGTGTATGTACTGTACTGCTGTGTGTGTGTGTTACGCAATATGCGAGTATTTCATTCCCAACATAGTTTTGAACCTCAACATGATGATTATGTTACCGTTTAGTGCTAAATCTAGAATCACACGCTGGGAAACACGTTTATCTGAGGGTAATGATTTTGTTTATTATACTGGATTCCTACAATTATTTATTGTTCAAAAATAAAAAGCGACGGTGATTGCATCCTTTAAGTAAAAAGTAAAAGTAAAGTAAAAAAAAATAATAAAGTTTTTTTAACAAATTTTAATAATTTTGTTAATAATATTTGTTTATTTATTTTATTATTATTATTATTATTATTATTATTATTTTTTTTTTTTTAAGACTGCTACTTTATCATTTTTTATTATATTTTTTTCACACTTAGCTTACAGTTCAGTTAAGCCTGCTCGATTATGGGAAAATAATAATCACAATATATCACAATTGTAATCACGATTATTCAAAATGATTTACAGTTGAAGTACAAATTATTCGCCCACCTGTGAAATTTTATTTTTTTTTTAAGTAAATATTTCCCAAATGATGTTTAACAGAGGAATTTTTCACAGTATTTCCTATAATATTTTTTCTTCTGGAGAAAGGCTTATTTGTTTTATTTTGGCTAGAATAAAAGCAGATTTAAATATTTTGAAACCTATTTTAAGGTCAATATTATTAGCCCCCTTAAACAATATTTTTTGATGGTCTGCTGAAGAAACCACTGTTATACAATGACTTGCCTAATTACTCTAATTAAGCCTTTGAATCACACTTTAATCTGAATACTAGTATCTTGAAGAATATCTAGTCAAATATTATGTACTGGCATCATGACAAAGATAAAAGAAATCGGTTATTAGAAATGAGTTATTAAATCTATTATGATTAGAAATTAGTTAAAAAAAAAACTTCTTTCCATTAAACAGAAATTGGGGGAAAAGGGCCGCTAATAATTCAGGAGAGCTAATAATTCTGGCTTCAGCTGTATATATACAGTTATTTTCCTCCCTGTAAATAAGAAAAGGGATATAAATACAATAGAATAAAAATATGACTTGTTTGTTGACACAAATTTGACCATTAAAGCACATTAAGATGACTAGATGTGTGTGCTCTGCTCGTCTCTGAGGCTGAGCGAACACACACACAACAGCATGCTGTCTGTATGCTGAAATGATTCAAATGTTCATCAATGAAATATGCACATCCCGTGCTGCTACAAAAACATTACAGTACACGCTTTTAGTTATTTTCACGTGAAACTGAGCTTTGCAGATCAACAAATGTGTACAACTGGAAAGGGGCACTATATGATTATATATGACTATCTGCTAAATGACTAAATGTAAATATATATATGATGCAATAATCGTTTTACCTCAATTGTTGATTTTCATAATTATTTTTTATCATATATTTAAAAAAACTTCTAACGATTATTTTAAATGCTAAAACAAAAATAGTTTTGTAATATCTCATTTTGATTTGAGATTATGCAAATTAAGATTTGTGCAAAAAATTTAATGGACCCTGATTAAATGATTAAAGTGAAGAAAAATGACTATTTTGTTTTGTTTTATTAATTTATTTTTTAATAAGGCCATGTCATGCATATCTGTCAGTCTGCTTAATTTGGCTTTTTTGTGTGACAAAAAAACTATTTCAATACCATTATTTAAAATGCTAAAACAAAAATAGTTGACTACTAATATTATTTTAAAATGGTATCAAACCCTCTTTTAATGAACATTGAGATTCATTTTCTTAAATGATATTTTTTCAGGGCACAGGTTTTATTTTGGTTTCCCAAAATTATTGTGCAAAACATTTATAAAAGCTATCACGATCAAGTCATTTAAGTAAAAATAATTGCTTCATGTAGTTTTGTTTCAGTCATTTATTTTTATATATAACATTTACATGTAAGTGAGGGTGTCACGATGGCGCAGTGAATAGCACGATCGCCTCACAGCAAGAAGTTCGCTGGTTCTATAGTGCAGTGTTTCCCAACCCTGTTCCTGAAGGCACACCAACAGTACACATTTTCAACCTCTCCCTAATCAAACACACCTGAATCAACTTATCATAACATCAGAAGAGACTCCAACAACTGAAGTTAATGGGTCAGAAAAGGGAGACATCCAAAATATGTACTGTTGGTGTGCCTCCAGGAACAGGGTTGGGAAACACTGCTATAGTGCATGTGATCGCCTCACAGCAAGATGTTCGCTGGTTCGAGCCAGTGTGTTTGCATGGAGTTTGCATGTTCCCCCAGTGTTGTGGGTTTCCTCCGGGTGCTCTGGTTTCTCCCACAGTTCAAACACATGCACTATAGGAGAATTGAATAAGCTAAATTGGCTGTAGTGTGTGTGTGAAGCAAGAATGTATGGGTGTTTCCCAGTTTTGGGTTGCGGCTGGAAGGGCATTCCACTGTGACAATCCCTTAATATAGGGACTAAGCTGAAACGAAAATGATTGAATGGAAAATAAAATAAAAACACCGGTTATTTTCTAAATAGTCGAACAGATATTTAAGAAGAAGCGATTTAAACATTTAAAACCACAAATCCTACTGTTATTTATGCATTATTATTATTTTTAATGACATTTTTTTCTCTTTTGCAGTAACTATGTGATCATGGTGACCATGTTTTTTACGGTCAGCGTGATTAATAATTACGCCCTGAACTTTAACATCGCCATGCCTCTGCACATGATCTTCAGATCAGTGAGTATCCTTCATTTCATGCCCTGAGAACTGTGTCTTAGAGATGTTTATCACTTCTCGTTTTCATCACAGGGATCTTTAATAGCAAACATGATTCTCGGTATTATCATCCTGAAAAAAAGGTATGCAAACATCAAGCACAAAGTCATCACTCCATGTTTACTCTGCATATTGTATAGTCACGTTATTATTTTCATGACTGCAGATATTCGATGAGTAAATATCTCTCCATCGTGCTCGTGTCTGTTGGCATTTTCATCTGCACGATAATGTCTGCAAAACAAGTGGTGAGTTTTTCATTCACACCAGTCTCAAAACAATATATGTGTTGTCATTTTGCATTAATTCATGCAACCTGCATGCATTTCAGTGGTTTACTTTATCTGCGTATGTATTTTTATGCAGAGTGTTGAGAAAGGCGCCACAGAGGAGGATGGAGTTTATGCCTTCATGCATTGGCTTCTGGGTAATTTTTTTTCTATTACACTTTGACCCTCTGGCTTATTAATTACTACGTAAGCATGTATGAAATGGCATTAGTAATAATAGTCAGCTAAAATAGCTGAATGCTACATAATTATATGTTTATTTTATGCGTATATTTGTACACTTACAAAGGTTTGTGGTAGTATTTTTGAATATTTAATGTAAAAGCTGTTTATTTTGATTAGAGAATCCAAGAACTTTCTTTTAATGTGACAAAACGTTAAATAATGTGAAAAATATGCTAAAACATGCTAGCAATTTTATAAAATGTATTAACATTTATTGTATTAATAATGTATTAACAATAGTTTTTTCAAAATGTGTTAAAAAACATGGTAGAAATATGTTAGCAACATAATACATGTTACCAGTGTGTTAAACCATGTTTGCTAAACTATTTTAGCAGCATGTTTTAAATGTTATAAACATTGGCACAATATGTGAAACATGCTACCAAATTTAGCATGTTTTAACATTTGAACAACTTGTTAATACATTAGTGGCATGTTTGAAACTCGATAAACGTGGGCACAATATGTTAAAATATGCTAGCAAAGGATTATAATTCATTAGCAACATGTTAGATTTGATGAACATGGCCAGAATGTGTTAAAACATGCTAGTTAAAAGTTATAAAACTCTTCTAACTACTTGCTAATACATTAGCAAACGGTTATATCACTCTAATTACATGTTAAAACATATTAGCAGCGTATTAGAAATATTACAAACACAGGCACAATATGTGAAAACATGCTAGCAAAGGGTTATAAAACCACCACTTGCTAAAACATATTAGCACCATGTTAGAGATGTGATAAACATGGCCAAAATATGATAACACATAGGGTTTTAACACTCTAACTACTTGTTAAAAGTTGCTAGCATGCTAACAGAAGATCATAACACTCCAACTACTTGCTAAAACATTTTAGAAGCATGTCAGAAATGTGATAAACATGGCCAAATTATGGTAACACATCCTAGCAAAGGGTTAATAACTTCTTGCAAAAAAATTTGCAGCATGTTAGAAATGTGTTAAACATGGTACAGTATGCTAAAACATGCCAGCAAACCGTCATAACACTAACTACTTGTTAAAACATGCTAACAAAGATCATAATACTCAAACTACCTGCTAAAACGTTTAGCAGCATGTTAGCAATGTGATTAAAATTTTTACGGCATGTTAATCATTATATAAACATGTCCAACAAGTGTTAAAACATTAACTACTTGCTAAAACATTTTAGTTGCATGTTAAAAATGTGATAAACATGCTAGCAAAGGGTTGTAACACTAAATACTTGTGAACAAATTGCTAGCAGGGGCCATAACACTCTAACTACTTGCTAAAAAATGTTAGCAAATGGTTATAATACTAACTACTTGTGAACAAAATGCTAGCAAGGGTCATAAAACTTAACTACTAGCTAAAAAAAGCTAGCAAATGGTTATAACACTAACTACTTGTAAACAAAATGCTAGCAGGGGTCATAACACTCTAACTACTAGCTAAAAATGCTAGCAAATGGTTATAATACTAACTACTTGTGAACAAAATGCTAGCAAGGGTCATAACACTCTAACTACTTGCTAAAAATGCTAGCAAATGGTTATAATACTAACTACTTGTGAACAAAATGCTAGCAGGGGTCATAACACTCTAACTACTTTCTAAAACATATTAGTAACATGTTAGAAATGTGATAAACAGGGCCACAGTTGTTAAAACATGCTAGCACGGTGTTATAATACTCTAGCTACTTGCTATAACTTCAGCAGCATGTTAGCAACATATTAGTAAATCTATTACAACTACTACAGCTACAAATATTTATGTAAATACAGACTTTTATTTTGGATGCGATTAATTGTTGTCCAGCACTAATATGCTAGGAAACAACTTTGTAGAAGTGTGCTAGCAATGTGATTAAAACATGTCAACAAGATGATAAAACATGCTAACTGTGCTACATGTTAAATATATTATGTGAAAGTATTGTGTTTGACTGCATTAGTGCTGTTGTGTTCCAGGTATCGCCATGTTGACGTTCGCTCTGCTAATGTCTGCAAGAATGGGCATTTTCCAAGAAACTCTGTACAAGAAGTATGGCAAACACTCCAAGGAGGCTCTGTTTTACAATGTGAGTTTCTGAAAGTACTCCTAATGCTGCATGTACCCTCCAAATATGAGCATTAAGTGGTATTGGTCTGCTTTTTTCAGCACTGTCTGCCATTACCAGGGTTTCTCCTGCTGTCCACAAACATTTACAAACACGCAGTTCTCTTCAGCCAGAGCTGTAAGTACTGATCCTGCTGAAATGAGTACTAAATTATCACTAATATTTAATATCACTAATGTCTCTAATGCAAACCAAGCTTGCGTTTAGCTGTTTGATCAGAAATACAAGAGCACTTGTGAAATATAGCTTTTTAAAGGGACAGTTCACCCAAAAAAATATTTACTCATTTAACCATTTACTCATTGTTTCCTCACATTTAAGGCCTGTGCGCACCGGGACGCTTTTTGCTCGTGTTTTTCATCGACGTTTAATGACTCGTGACTAAATAAAGGGTGCCAATGTGATCGTGCACATCAACGCGCAAAACGCCAAGCGTAAAAGCGTCATTTTTAAAGAAACGCCTCATGCTCTTTTTTTTTTTTTTTTTGTTCAAAACCTTCTCCACCAATCAGATTGGCACTTTTGTTCACATGGACGGAGCTGCTGAAGTTACAGTTAACAGCACTTGGAGGCGCTCAAGCGCAAAACTGTCAATGCGAGCGCACATTGAAGAAGATGCCCAGAGGCGAAATGAACGTGGAGCTGCTTATTGCACTGGTGAACAATCATCATTTCTTCATCGCTATAGCTGGAGCTGCTACTTGAACCATCCATAACAACAACCGTGTCAACTTTGTCATCTTCTTCTGTGTTACAAGCGGGTGTCAGAAGCTGTAGCGCCATCTAACGTCAAGGAGTGATTTTGCATACTCTTCTGCTGGCTTGTGTTTGAATCCAGAAAAACATGGTAAACACAAACGAAAAGCATCCTGGTGTGTACGAGCCTTTAAGTGGTTCTAAATTGATATTCATTTCTTTCTTCTGTTGAACACTAAACATTTTATTCTGAAGAATGTTGGGTAATGCGGCACGGTGGCTCAGTGGTTAGCACTGTCGCCTCACAGCAAGAAGGTCACTGGTTCGTGTCCCAGCTGGGTCAGTTGGCGTTTCTGTGTAGAGTTTGCATGTTCTTCCGGTGTTGGCGTGGGTTTCCTCCGCGTGCTCCGGTTTCCCCCCACAGTCCAAACACATGCACTTGGGAGAATTGAATAAACTAAATTGGCCGTTTTGTACAAATTTGTTTGTTAATGAGAGTGTGTATGGGTGTTTCCCAGTACTGGGTTGCAGCTGGAGGGGCATCCGTGGTGTAAAACATATGTTGGATAAGTTGGCGGTTCATTTCGCTGTGACGACCCCTGATAAATAAAGAGACTAAGCCGAAGAAGAATGAATGTTGGATAATAGCTGCCACTGACATCAATAGTAGAAACAAAATATATAGATGTCAATCGATGGGAGAATTTTCTTTTTTAATAACGTACATTGGCATATTGAGTGAACTGTCCTTTTAAAGTTACTATATTTTGTTTAAATATAATTAAGAGTGTATTTTATACTTGTATGACATGCTGAATCATTGTAATTTGCTTATTTGTGGATTCCTGAATAAACAGAAATACCGATTATTTGAAATAATTCCTTATTTAAATATCTTTTGAGCCACCTTGCTGAGTAAAATATTAATTTCTCACAAATATAATAAAAATAATCTGAAAGGTAGTGTGACCTTTTTGTGCTTCTTTTGTTAATTTTCTTTTAAAGCTCCAATGGAAGTTCCTGTGATTGGTCTGTCTATGCCGGTCATGTGGTTTTACCTGCTGATGAACGTCATCACCCAGTATCCTTTCACATTCATCTATATGGGATAAGACTGTGGAATCATAATACCCTTGACATAACAGTTAAATGTTATGTCAAAACTTTAATTAATCGTTTTAGCATTTAATACAAAAAGCAAAGTCAACTAGATGGTAATGCTTGTAGAAAATTAGCTTGAGAAAGGCTTGTCTGAAAACAAATGTTTAAAAAGGATGTTTACTTTAAGCATGCATTTAGATTGGCTGGGATGATATTGTAAACAGTGAACGTTTCAGCTGTTTTTTGGCATGTCATATCGCCATGTTTAAAAGCTTATAATGTTGATATTATGAAGTCCACATGTTTTATAACATTGCTAACACGTTTTTACCTAGTTTTAGCATCATGCGAACATGTTTTAGCATATTAATAACATATTACTTGCCTGTTTTAATGCATTATAGTTGCTTAGAACATTGTTTGCATGACACTGCTTACATTATAAAGTGTTATTTTTTAACATGATGTTACCTTCTAACATGTTAATGTTTCTAGCATGCATGGTTTGACATAGTTAATGTTGTTTTACACTGTTAGAATGAATTAGCATGTTTTTAGCATGATTCTAACATTCTTACCATATGCCTGCTTAAATTATGAGGTTGCTACAATGTTTATAATAATACTTGTCAATAGTTAGCATACTTGTTTTTAGCATGATTCTAACATTTTTAACATATGCCAGCTTGAATTATAGGGTTGCTACCATGTTTATAATAATACTTAGCAATAGTTTGCATGTTTTCCCGTCTTGCTGGGATATTAATTTAGTATGAATTAGCTAAAGCCTTGAAAACATACATTAGCACATTGGTAAGATGAATTAGCAAGTCTAACATTGTGATAGCATGATTTAACCTGTTAGCTAGTTTCTGTGAATTTAAAGATTGCTATCTAGTTTCTAGCATGTTTACCATGTTGTTAACATGTTTTAACATACTTGTATTGTTACCATAATTCAGCATGTTTCTGTCATGCTTAACATGATGTTTGCTTGTATTAGCATCTTATTAACATGGATTCTCATACATGTTATTAGCTAGGATAACATGTTGCCTGTTTGAATTAGCTTGTTGCTAATTCTATCACGACTAATATTGTTACTATTTAACATGTTACAAGCTGTTATGGTTAACATATTGCTAGCATAAAATAACTTATTGTTAGCGTGTATTAGCTAATGCATTGATAACATGCATTATCTCATTAGTAAGATGAATTAGCAAGTTTAACATAGTGATAGCTTTATTTAAAAGCACAGAACCTAGCTAACAGGTTAAAGATTGCTATCTAGTTTTTAGCATGTTTACCATGTTATTAACATGTTTTAACATACTTGTATTGTTACCATAATGCAGCATGTTTCTATCATGCTTAACATGATGTTTGCTTGTATTAGCATATTGTTAACATGAATTATCATACATGTTACTAGCTAGGATAATATGTTGACTGCATGAAATAGCATGTTGCTAGTACTATCACAGCTAATATTGTTACTATTTAGCATGTTACAAGCTGTTATGGTTAACACATTGCTAGCATAAATTGACTTGTTGTTAGCATGAATTAGCTAATACATTGATAACATACATTAGCACATTAGTAAGACAAATTAGCACATTTAACAAGCCTATGGCCTGATTTCACCTGTTAGCTAGTTTCTGTGATTTTAGAGATTGCTATCTTGTTTCTAGCATGTTTTAACATAAAATTATTGTTACCATAATTCAGCTTGTTTCTATCATGTTTAACATGATGTTTGCTTGTATTAGCATGTTTTTAACATGAATTGTTACTAGCTAGGATAATGTTGCCTGCATGAAATAGCATGTTGCTAGTACTATCACAGCTAATATTGTTATTATTTACCATGTTTCTGTTATGGTTAACATATTCCTATCGTTTATTAACTTATTGTTAACATGAATTAGCCTAGCATTGTTAGCATGAATTAGCACAATTAGCATTTGAATTATGCTAATACGTTGACCAAATGAAACAAATTATCCTTAGCCAACTTTCTCAGATACGTGTGTATTCGTGGCGTGTTTATCCTGACCACTGAATGCGCGTCGCTAACAGTCACTCTGGTTGTAACGTTGCGCAAATTCCTGAGTCTCATCATTTCAATCCTGTACTTCCAAAATCCCTTCACCGCCTGGCACTGGGTGGGAACGGCTGTGGTGTTTCTGGGAACGCTGCTCTACACAGAGGTTTTGTCCAGCGTTCCTGCAGCTTTTAAAGGACAGAAAGTCGACAAGAAGGCCAAGTAAACTGTACACGAACTTTAGCTCTGTGCATTTGGGTTTCATTGTTGTCTTAAATCATTTTTCATTTCTAAGTTATTCATTGTGAATGTATGAGCACTTGAAGTACAATTTTATAGCTATTTTTGAGCCAGGTGTGCATTTTAAGAGCGTTTGTATGTTCACTCGCACTGTCCTTGAACTGTTTTAAATTAATTTTATGTTAAAATTAACATTGTTTAATTCGGTTATTTTTATTTTTTATTTTTTTCTGGAAGATTCAGGACTTGCATCCGCTTTGTGTTAATGTTCACTACAAGTTAGTGGTATTTATATATATTTTCCATTTTTAAACACAGCCAATTTTAGGGATTCACTTACATGTTTGTGTATTGAGGTGAAATAATGCAGTATGTATTTAACTACATATAGTCATATTGTAGATATTTCGTAGTCACTTTTAGCACTTCAGTCAGGTGAGTTTCAGGGTGAGTTAAAGCAATACTGTAGAAAACCAGACTGCCAATATTGTAGAAAATATGTACAGATGCTGTGTTCATATTAGTAATTTTGCATGAATTTGGGTAAGAAATTATTATTATTATTATTATTATTATCATGAGTTAACACCAGCTGAGACCTTATAGACTGAAGGAATTCATTGATTTGTAACTCTTTTCAATCTCATCTGCATTTTTTTTATTGGTCTATTGAGCTACCGTTTCTAAAAATTAGGAATAATCAATTTCTTTCCATGTTCTAGTAATTTTTTGGGGCTTTATAACTGATCTTGTACCTCAATGTGACTGAGTGATTGTTAATAATAACCAGGGGTTTCTGGGAGTGTTGTTTCTATTGAATTTAAGAGCTCACACAGAAGGTAGTTTTTACGAAAACTGATCATGGTTGTCATATTTTTTTGTCTAAAATATAAGATTCAATGCAGTTATTGTTAACACTGTAAAATTATATTAATAATAAGCTTTATTGTAAGATGTACGCTATTAATTTTCTAAGATATTTGTTTTTAACATATTGAAGAATAATAATAATCTCATTATGTGTTATTAATATGTATTCCAACCATTTTAACTTGCCTACTTTTAATAGTATGCCTACTATATTATGGTACCAAATATTTTCCTTTTATTTCTCATGAATGTAAAGCTTTATGCACATATATATTAACAAATATATAATTTATTGAAGCTAACAAAAATGTAAGGGAAGGAAGACTTAAAGATATTTTTGACAACAATAGTCTGTGAAAATAACTGTAATGCAGTTATTTTAATAATGTAAAACTTTTAGTGAAAGAACCTTTTTTTAAACATGAATAATAATCACATTATGCATTATTAATAAGCTATATCGTATTAGCCACGCCCTCAAATATTTAATATCGCGAAAAGTCAGAATGTTCTTCTTTAATCCACTGTAAGGCGTTATGATTACATGTATATTAACAAGAACATAAAATATAATCGGCAATGCAGTTATTTTAATATAAAATGTTTTTTGGCAGAACATTTTGTAAACATGAATAATAATAATCACATCATAGATTATTAATAGGCTACATCATACAAGCCACGCCCTTCAATATTTAATATCGCGAAAAAGCGTCTTTAATTCATGATTAGGCGTTATGATCACATGTATATTAACCAAAAACAATATATATTGTGATTTATGATCGGGTTATCTCTCATAAATGAATGTTTGTCTCTGAGGAGGTTTAAATAAACGCGGGGCTGTGGAGGAATTTCTCCTCAGGCGCTGTAAAAGTGGGAAGGGCTGGACTGAACACGCGGATTTCGGCTTTGGATGCTGATTCCGTCATTGAAGGTCCCAGTTCTTCATATAAATCACTTTATATGAGTGTTTTTCAATCATAATCATCACATTAAACTGTAGTGACAATTTGTCGCCGTTATGGGTGGAAACAGCAGCTCGCGCCACGTTTCGCTCGACGATGAGGAGGGTGTTACATTCGTCAAGGGCATTCGGGTAAGTGCACTAGATGAATATAAACGTATCCAGTTCATTATTAAGTATTTTAAACCTACATTAATTCAACAAAAGCGTTTGATTCAAACTTAAGAACGTATGTTTGTTGTAACACGTTGTTTGCGCTGCAAGAGTTTCATTGGTTCAGTTAAAAGTTTAGATAATATATAACTGGGAGATTAAGTACACTTCAATATATAATTCATTATTTGTGGAGGTTTAATGGGTGCTGAACATAATGTCCCTCAGAACATATAGCCTAGTGTGTATATATAGCTTACGGGTCATATATGTTGACCTGCTGCATACTAAACATACATGTTACACCTAAACATAACTAGTAAACCTTTACTTACAAATGTAATCAGACAAATGTGCTTTGAAGTGTATACTATTGACCACATAACCATACATCAGTCTCAAAGTATTCAAATTTACCCTGGTAAAGTGGCTTTTTAACAAATAAACACAGATTTAGTTGAACTCATACTATGGTAAAAATTTAAATTAACTTTTTTAGGCTATGCTGTGAATCTGGTAATCATTTATGTAAGATTTTACAATGCTATTATAATTACCAGGATAATTAATGCCAAACTTAACGCAATTGACATACTATTATTCTAGCTAGATGAAAATAAATCCTGGTTTTGTTACAGTATATGTGTAGTAATCATGTTTTTTTGGCACGCTGACTACCGTTTGTAGGAACACACATTTACTACAAATACTATGCTTAAGTTATGGTTAGTGTAGAAAAAAACTATTGTTGATTTTTGATTATCATGCTTTAAAAATAACCATTAATTTCATAAGCACTTGCAATTAGATTTACACCAAAAAAAGCAATATCCAATCTGCAAGTCCAATTATATCACAACTTTTACGTATATTTTATTAATTTTGGTTGATAAAAGTCTGTTAAAATAGTTCTTGATCCTGATGGGAATCAAACACAAACTTCTTGGTTGACAAAAAAATTGTTTTCAAATGCAATAACACTGTTTTATTATTATTAATGAACAATTGTGAATATTAATCTATGCTATTTTCGATCTGCTGATCAACAGCTTTCAGAGCGAGTGATTGATCGTATGAAGGAGTCTCAGCATGTGCAAACTTCAACCAAATCCTCCATGCAGTCAGAAAAAACTGAGCGTTCGGTTCCAGATGAGCGTCATGTACCCATAATGCCTCATCCTCCCTCTTACGTCAGTACACTAGTCCCTTCAGAGCCACCAACACATTCAGTACCTGTGAATGAAGAAACCTCTACACCTGCTTCACCTGTGGGTCCTCCAACAGGTGATGAGCATGTAGTTTTGCCTGCTGAACTCATTAATATTCCTTCAACAAGTGACTCAATAACACCTCCTGAACTACCGAATGCACCGGTTGAACCCTTCACTCCAGTTTTAACCTTAACTACTGATCCTGAAGCTAATACAACTCCTCCGATCACAGGCTCACTTGGATCTTCTGTTGAACCTGTAGTTGTGCAGAATGAACTTCTTGTTACTGAATCTACTACTTCATCATCCCCTGATTTACCTGTCGAGACTTCACCTTTCCCTACTTCCATTCCCGATTCCTCAAGTTCAGCAGTGGTTTTGCCTGATGAAATGTCTTCCAGTGCAATTGAAGCGTTTGGAGAATCTCCTGTTTCTTGTCTTTCTCCAGTTGAGGAACCTGTTGTGCCTTCAGTCAGTGACCAAGTCTTTCCATCACAAATGCACGGTAATTAATAATCCTCATTAGTACCTTTTTGGCAATTCAATCTTGAGCTCAACTCTAAATTCACGATGAAATTGGAGACCTTGTTAACTTAATATTATTCTAATTATGGTTGTTCGTTCCATCTTTTTTTGTTTAGGTTAACCTGTTTTTAACCCTTGTGTACTGTTCAAATTGACTATCCTTTCGTTATGTTGGTGGCTGTTTTTACCCCATTGACTTCCATTATATTCACATTTTTTATCACAAAGTCATGACACCAAATAATCATGCATTCTTGATTGTTGGTGGTTTTCCTTTGCTATGTTCTGAGAACTGAGGTGATTATATTGATTTTCTCAAGACGTATCAAGATAAGTGCACAAAGAGTCTCTCTCACACACTATACTACATATAACTCCAAAGCCAGAAACTAAAGCAAAAATAGCTAATTTTACCTCTTCCTAACAGGGAAAAGCACCAACAATAAAGAAAAATTAAGAATATGATGTCATGGCTTTGCAATCAAAAAATGTGATTATAATGAAAGTCAGTGGGGCAAAAACGGCCCCCAACACAATGAAAGAGTAGTAAATTTGCCCAGAGTGTATTGTTGAATTTCTGAAAAATTTCAGCATTTTCCCAAAATATGTGTCAAAATAAGATTCATCAGCAAAAATCATTGCATTTACTGAAACAAGGAGAAATTTGTGGCCAAATTAAGACTCAAAATCACCCCAGAGTGGATCAAAATATCACCAACAGGGTTTTTTATATATATATATATATAAATATATATAAGGGTTAAAAAAGCTTTTCAGTTTGGTTTAATTGTTAATAAGTTTCAGAATTAATTTACATTAGCATTTTTTTTAATATTTAGATTTTTTCATTCATTCATTTTCGTTTTGGCTTTGTTCCTTTATTAATCCGGGGTTGCCACAGTGGAATGAACCGCCTCAGGTTTTTTAATATTTTACTTTTTAATTTCTCATTTTCCTTTAATTTGAGTTACTAAAATAACTAAAAATAATTAAATAAAAAATTCTAAAAACAAATATAGACATATTTCAGAACAATCAAATGTGCCAAAAACACACAAAAATGCAAAAAAAAACAACCAAAATTTAAAATAAATCTATAGGTTTACCATCTCATAAACTTGATTGTACTCCATATATTCAAGAAAGATCCCCATTTATGCTCTAATATTACTTCACTTCTTCTGTTTAGTTGATGAGGAAAAACTCAGGAAGGAAATCAGAGAAGATCTTCTGAAGCAAATGAGTGAGGAGATGAAGATGGCAGAGCACAACATCCGACAACAGTACAAATCTATTCAATGAAGCTCCATTAAAAACAGTAGCTGTGATTCCATCCAAAGATGCGGGTTAGACTTATGCGCAAAACTGGAATATTGCATTAAATATTTGTGAATTAAGCAACGTTTCTATCCAATGAGTCAAAGTGAACAAAAATCATCACTTCCTGGTAAACTGACACCAAATATAAGTCAGAGAAATGTAGCTTAGTGCGTTAGGAAAAGATTGTGGTCTTTTTTTCTTCTCTAATAAACGAATTGCACCTCAGAAGATGAAGAGGAAACGCAGTGAACCCAATTTTTGTAGGCGTGAGGCGCTCTTTGGGAGTGCACACAGATGCTCAAGACAGTTCTGGAGGGAATAATGATAGAATAATATTAATACTGAAGCACTGTGATGACAGACTTTGGCTGAGGGATTTTAGAAATGAGCAAAACGACATTTCAGATGTTTTACTATGTGCTGGAAACGCTGCAAAGTCCGTTGATGCGTCGCTGAAACACACTTTTATTATCACATCATCTGTTCAAACTAAAGCACATGACTTTACAGATGCACATTTCTTGCAGTATATGTGTTTCCATCATCGTTTTGGCAATTTTTTTCCCTTATCGAATTAAAAAAGTAGACTCAAATAAAAAAAAAAACATATGTGCATCTTGGCGTTTTCGAGTATTTTTTATATTCAATATTCTAGAATACACCTGAAAACTGATGGATGGGAACATAGCTATTGAGTTTTAGCTCCAAAACTGTATTGACTGTGTGTTTTCTTCAGGCTGGATGAAGAAAAAGCTAAAGCTAAAGCTCAGGCTCAAGCTGCAGCACGACGGCAGATTGAAGAAGAAGTGAAGAAACTTCTGGAAGAGGAGAAAAAATCTCAACAACAGACTCTAGCAGACGCCATTAGGAGAGAAGAGCTGAGCGTTCAGGATGAGCGTCTCATTACACAGTATTATGTAAGTCGGTTTGTTGTATTGTGTGTTATCCTGTATAGTCAGAAGACAAAATTATTAGCCCTCCTGTTCTTTTTCAAATAATTCACAAGTTTTAATGGAGTTTTCAGGCAAGAGACTAGTATTCAGTTTAAAGTGCAATTTAAAGGCTTAACTAGGTTAGTTAGGGAAGTCATTGGACAACACTGGTTTGTTCGGTAGCCCTTAAGAGGCTAACATCTTTGCACTTGGGAATATTCATTCATTCATTTCCCTTCGGCTTAGTCCCTTTATTTATCAGGGGTCGCCACAGCTGAATGAACCGCCAACTATTCCAGCATATATTTTACACAGCCTTCCAGCTGCAACCCAGTACTGTGAAACATCCATACACAGTCATACACTACAACTAATTTAGTTTATTCAGTTCCCCTTTAGCGCATGTGTTTGGATTGTGGGGGAAACCGAAGCACCCGGAGGACCCCATGCCAACACGAAGAGAACATGCAAACTCCACACAGAAATGCCAACTTGTCCAGCTGGTACTCGAAGCAGCGACCTTCTTGCTGTAAGGCGATATTGATATCCACTGAGCCACCGTCGCCCCTTGGGAATTTTCATTCATTCATTCATTTTCTTTTCGGGTTAGTCCCTTTATTAATCTGGGGTCGCCACAGCGGAATGAACCACCAACTTATCCAGCACATGTTTTACACAGCGGATGCCCTTCCAGATGTAACCCAGTACTGGAAAAACACCAATACACTCTTGCATTCACACACACGCACGCACGCACGCACGCACGCACACACACACACACACACACACACACACACACACACACACACACACACACACTATAGTCGATTTAGCTTATTTAATTCCCCTATACCGCATGTGTTTGGACTGTGGGGGAAACCAGAGCAGCCGGGGCTCGAACCAGCGACCTTCTTGCTGTGAAGCAACAGCGCTACCCACTGCGCCACTGTGTCGCCGCCTTGGGAATATGTGAAAAATAATTACACTTTGACAGAAGGGCAAATAATTTTGTCTTCAACTGTTAAGCTGATGTTTCTCACAGTTTAAACACTTTCATCTGTTTCTGTCTCTGTTTCCATGTGGTGTTAAAGCTTGTTTACAGTGATCTTATCACAAGAGAAACATCACATTTCTGCTTGGTATTAATAAATAATAATCAGTGACCACTTGTGTTTGGAAGATAAAATAAGTTCATTCATTTATTCATTCATTTTCTTTTCAGATTAGTCCCTTTATTAATCAGGGGTCACCACAGTGGAATGAACCGCCAACTTATCCAGCACGTTTTTACGTAGTGGATGCCCTTCCAGCCGCAACCCATCTCTGGGATACATTCACACACACTCATACACTACGGACAATTTAGCTTACCCAATTCACCTGTCCCGCATGTCTTTGGACTGTGGGGGAAACCAGAGAACCTGGAGGAAACCCACACGAACACGGGGAGAACATGCAAACTCCACATAAAATATATGTATATTTTTTTAAATATTATATTTAATTTACAACTTTTTTTCTGTTCGGTTTAATTATGTTAATATATTATAATAAGGTGGCATGGTGGCTCAGTGGTTAGCATTGTTGCCTCACAGCAAGAAGGTCGCTGGTTCGAGTCCCAGCTGGGTCAGTTGGCATTTCTGTGTGGGGTGTGTGTGAATGAGTGTGTGAATGAGTGTGTGAATGTGTGTTTCCCAATACTGGGTTGCGGCTGGAAGGGCATCCGCTGCGTAAAACATATGCCGGAATTGTTAGCAGTTCATTCCGCTGTGGAGACCTCTGATAAATAAGGGACTAACCTGAAGGAAAATGAATGACTAAATATAATATAATACATCAGAATTTATTTATATTTACATTTTTTACATTTTATTCTATGTAATTACATGTTTTATTTCTTATTTTCCTTTGGTTTTACTTGAGTTCACTTAAAAAAAAAAACTAAAAACAAATAAAAAGTGTGCTCAAATGTGTATTGACATATTTTAGAACAATCAAAGTGACAAAAACATAAAAATAATAAATAAAATGGTAAATAAAACTAAAAAAATTGCATTAAGGGTGGCGCAGTGGGTAGCACAGTCGCTTCACAGCAAGAGGTCGCTGGTTCGAGCCTCGGCTGGGTCAGTTGGCTTTTCTGTGTAGAGTTTGCATGTTCTCCCTGTGTTCACGTGTCCAAAGACATGCGGTATAGGTGAATTGGGTCAGCTGAATTGTCCGTAGTGTATGTGTGTGAGTGAGTGTGTATGGATGTTTCCCATTGATGGGTTGCAGCTGGAAGGGCATCCGCTGCATAAAACATAGACTGGATAAGTTGGCAGTTCATTCCGCTGTGGCGACCCCAGATTAATAAAGGGACTAAGCTGAAAAGAAAATTAATTCATGAAAATTGCATTCAAATATTAATAAAATCATAGTAGTTTGTGAGTGATGCTAAAATAACACTGCTAACATGTACAAACCAAAACATCTGCACACGTCTGCATTTCTCTGCATGTATTGGCTTTGCATATGCTTACATGTTAAGAATGCATCACTTAGAGGTCACTTAAATGCTGGTGCTTTACTGTCGCTTATTTGCTTTTCTGCTTTCTCTTGATCTGCTTGTGTTCTTCAGTGGATGGAGAGGAAGGTAAGACGCTTAATCTTCATTTCATTCTTCATTTCGGTAGTTTAAGTGATTTATTTGTATTTCAGCCAGATGTGAGTGAGTTTATCCTTAAATGCAATTAAATGAAATGAGTTCAGTTCGTTTTGCATTAATCTGTCACACACATGTTATTAATGTATGTTGTTTTTAAGGGAAAAAATCCATCTTTTCTACAGTTGAAGTCAGAATTATTCGCCCTCCTGTGAATGTGTTTTTAAAATATTTCCCAAATAATGTTTAACAGAGCACTGAATTTTTCACAGTATTTACTATAGTATTTTTTCCTCTGGAGAAAGTTTTATTTGTTTTATTTCGGAGAATAAAAATAAAAGCAGTTTTTAATTTTTTTATTATTTTGTCAAATAATAAAAATAAAAGAAGTTTTTAAATTTTTTTATTATTTTGCCAAAGAATAAAAATAAAAGCAGTTTTTACAGTTTTTTATTATTTTGTCAAAGAATACAAATAAAAGCAGTTTTTACAGTTTTTTATTATTTTGTCAAATAATAAAAATAAAAGAAGTTTTTAATTTTTTTTATTATTTTGTCAAAGAATACAAATAAAAGCAGTTTTTACAGTTTTTTATTATTTTGTCAAAGAATACAAATAAAAGCAGTTTTTACAGTTTTTTATTATTTTGTCAAATAATAAAAATAAAAGAAGTTTTTAATTTTTTTATTATTTTGTCAAAGAATACAAATAAAAGCAGTTTTTAATAAAAAAAAAATTCGGAGAATAAAAATAAAAGCAGTTTTTAATAAAAAATCATTAAAAATATTGTCGGAGAATAAAAATAAAAGCAGTTTTTAATTTTTTGACGTTTTTTTGTCGGAGAATAAAAATAAAAGCAATTTTAAATTTTTTTGATGTTTTTTTGTTGTTGTCGGAGAATAAAAATAAAAGCAGTTTTTAATTTAAATTTTTTTTTTATTTTGTCGGAGAATAAAAATAAAAGCAGTTTTTAATTTTTTGACGTTTTTTGTTGTTGTCGGAGAATAAAAATAAAAGCAGTTTTAAATTTTTTGATGTTTTTTTTGTCGGAGAATAAAAATAAAAGCAATTTTAAATTTTTTTGACGTTTTTTTGTTGTTGTTGGAGAATAAAAATAAAAGCAATTTTAAATTTTTTTGACGTTTTTTTGTTGTTGTTGGAGAATAAAAATAAAAGCAGTTTTAAATTTTTTTTTAAACATTTTAAAGTCAATATTATTAGCCCCATTAAGCAATATTGTTTTTCGATTGTCTACAGAACTACAGTCTACATGTTTCCATCCACCTATTTTTATAAACAGAAAAAAAGGTTGATAAAAATTGCAAGATGCGCATAAATTTGCATAAAACAAACGTATGGACATAACTGAGTAGCATAAACTTTTTATTCGATAAGAAAAGAACAAATTCCAGTATTCGCATTAAAAAAAGTCATGTGATCTGTGTTATAAAAGATCATGTGATGATAAAAATGTGTGTGAATGAACAAATGAAACATCTGAAATGTTGTTTTGGCCATTATAAAGTGCCTGAACTATTTCAGTATTAGTGTTATTATATTATTAATTACCTCCAGAATAGTCAAGAGTGTGCTTCACGTCTCACACCTTTAAACACCACCACGCGAGGCACAAGTCATTTATTAAATAAAGAAAAGATTGACGCAGCTTCTCCTACCATTGCAAATGTTTTAATTTTAATATTTGGCGCCAGTTAATCAGGAAGTGAAGATTTTGTTCTCTTTGACGGGATGGAAATGCTGCTTTATTAACACGACTTTTATGCGACATTCCAGTTTTGCGCATAAATTTAATTCGCTTTTTAGAGGGAAACAGCTAATGACTTGCCTAATTACTCTAACCTAGTTAAGCCTTCAAATGTCACTTTAAGCTGAATACTAGCATCTTGAAGAATATCTAGTCTAATATTATTTACTGTCATCATGGCAAAGAGAAAATAAATCAGTTATTAGAAATGAGTTATTAAAACTATTATGATTAGAAATGTGTTGAAAAAAAAATCTCTTTTAAACAGAAATTGGGGAAAAAAATATATACAGGAGGGCGTATAACTCTGACTTCAACTGTACAAAGATTTACAGGCTAATCAAGAACATTTTAATATTTCCCCATCAGGCTCAGAAGCTGGAAGAAAAGGAGAAAGATCTGAAAAACCAGGATGATTTGTTTCGGCAGCAGATCGCAAAGATGGAAGAAAAGGCAATCGTTTTATAAACTTCTTCAGTCTTCTTTATACACAGTATATTATATGTATATTATATTATGTTACATGCATCTCTTATTTTGTTGTCAAACAGATGTCCCAGTTCACTAAAGTCACTGCTGAAAATTACAAAAAAGGTTTAGAGGACGCACAAACCCGCTTCAGGTAAGGGTTCGGGGTTATTCATCCATTCATTCATTTTCCTTCAGCTTAGTCCCTTATTTATCAGGGGTCACCACAACGGGATGAACCGCCAACCATTTCAGCATATGTTTTACACAGCGCATGGCCATCCAGCTGCAACCCAGTACTGGGAAACACCCATACACACTCATTCACAGAAACACTCATACACTACGGTCAATTTAGTTCATCCAATTCCCCTATAGCCCATGTGTTTGGTCTGCGGGAACTGGAGCACCCGGAGGAAACCCAAGCCAACACAAGGAGAACATGCAAACTCAAAATGGCCCAGTCAGGACTCGAACTAGTGATCTTCTTGCTGTGAGGCGGCAGTGCTAACCTCTGAACGAGTTTTTCATAGCACTTACAAGGAATAATTGGCAATTTCCCATTGAATTATTAGAAATGAATGCACACCCGAGGTGGTGATGTGCCCATGATGTAAAGCGGAGTGCATTATCTTCTGATAACACAATAGACTAGTGTCAATAATATGTACTTATACTACAGTTTAATTATATACAGTCGATATTAGCATTGTTTAAAATATGGATAAATATAAATTTTTTGTTTTAATGTGTTTTATTTACTGTTGTTGCTGTGAAATAACCTAAATAATTCAGTGTAGTGATATAGAGCTGTAATGCACTCACAACCTGCCAGACCTATTTTAGCTGTGCAGTTATCTGAAAATAACGACACAGTTTTAGAATGTTCATCGGACAATCAGAATCAAGCCTTCAGCTTTTTTTTACTCTCTGTAGGCGATATCGAATCAAGCCCGTGTGTTCAGATCTCCAGAGTCAGATCTTAAAGTGTTACGCTGAGAATAAAGGACAAACTATGAGCTGCTCCAACATCGCGTCGCTGTACATCCAGTGTGTGGACCGCGCCAAACAGGTGAACCACCATTTTCATTAATGTACTGGTTTAAAAGCGAGTTTAGCCTAGTTTAGTTGCTTGCGGCATACATTACAGAAAAATATGAGACAAAATCAAATCATGTCACAGTGATAGCACTTTAAAAAAAAGAAGTTGTTGTGACCCAACGGTCAAATATGGACAAAACCAAATGGGTTAAAAATGTTATTTTAATTTAATTGAGGAAATTAATTGATTGTTGTTTGTCCATTTTTGATCTAATGTTAGGTTAATTTTGTTTTCAGTTTAAATTACAGTTTTTAACCCAATGGTTGGGTTTGTCCATATTTGACCCAACATTGGATCACAACCAGGGTGCGAATTATACATTGACGATCAGGGGGGGGTCTACTTTTTCAGTAATGTTAGTATGTGTAATACATCAATTATATGTATTTATTTAAATGATATGTACATTTATTAATAAAACGTATAGAATTTTCATTATTTTGAGGGTTATTTAGTGTATTCTGATCTACAGTAATCTCTGATTAGTTATTTCAGAAGTTGCTGCAGGTCAAGTTCAAACTGTGTTTAATTTTACTTCACTTTTAGGCTAAATGAAGATACAAACACCTAATTTACAAGAGAAGTGTCTTGTGAACACTTGCAATGTCTATCAGTCCTCTAGATCTGCCAGGTTCAGACGGTGGAATATTTTTTTGGAGACTGATTGAAGCGATCATGCATTCACAATGGTATGAACCATTATAGGCGTGGACAAATGTATTGCATGCATTTTATTATGTAAACTATTAATATTATTACTTAAGATACAGATCAGAGAATAATTTCTCACTATTAAAGAGCTGACCCCCCTTTACATCTTGTCTTAACGTCCTTCAGGGGGGATCAAGTGTTAATTAGGAGGGTCAGTCCCCGCCAAACCCCCCTGTAATTCGCACCCTGGTTACAACAACCCAACATGTTTTAGAGCGAAAGAGTAACAGAATGAAGATTTTTGCTGAATTATTTACAGATTTTTTTTATTTTTATTGTTTCAGGATAAAAAGTTGAGCACTGGAGGTTGAGTTACTGGCCTGAACATGAGAAGAAATGGGTCATCACATTGAAAACACATCTAAATCAGTACCAAGACTTTGCTTTTACCGAAAACCATCTCGCAAACATCATAAGGGAATTTTACCTAAGTGGGAAAACATGGATTTTTACATATTTATGCATTTTTAGGAATAAGAGCCATGGTTATTACCTCATAAATTATTACCTCAAATAATTTCACTCTTTCAACTGTGAAGTTTTTTTCTTTCTTTCTTTTTTTTGCATGACTAAAAGATTCAAAGCGATGCACAATCTGAAAGCTGCAGTCTGAAGATGGTTTTGCATAGGTCAAATTTAGTGCCTTTACCTTTGAAATCTGCATTTCTTAGATAAGTTTATTTGACTTTTTAATAGCAGAGCTGGCATTGGTTTCAGATTTGTCAAATGAAAAATGCTATTTAAATTGCAGCATGCATATTTTTGTGCCACCTGCAGACCTGTGTTCATTTATTTTAGCATCTTTACATAAAAAAGCATTTTGATTTTGAGGCTGGCTTCGTGTTTGTATAAATAATGACATTCGGGGAGGTAGTGTTGAAACTGTATGTGTAACCACTGATATACCTGTCACTCGTTAAAGTATTAACCCTTGTGTGCTGTTGGGGATGTTTTCATCCATTCTGGTGTGATTCTGTTTCAGCAAATGGAGAAACTTTTGGAGACAAATCGCATTTTGACCCATATTTTAAAAAAAATCCTTTAAAAATGCTTTGAAAAAAATTCAACAATATACTCCGGGCAAATTGACTACCCTTTCGTTATGTTGGGGGCTGTTTTTGCCCCATTGACTTCCATTATAATCACATATTTGGATTACAATGGCATGACAGTATATAATCATGCATTCTTAATTGTTGCTGGTTTTCTGAGTTAGGAAGAGGTACAGTTTTTACTGTTGATCATCAGTTGTGATGCATAAAGAGCTTAAGAATCTTTCTGCCTTCTATATGGAGTATAGTGTGTGTGAGAGAGAGACCTTTGCACACCTTGATTTGTATTAAGAAAATCAAAATAATCACCTCAGCTCTCAGTATTTATGCACACACACTAAAATCTGCTGTTATACTCCACAGAACTCCATATAAAAGCCAGGAACTGTTTTGCACAGGCCTATCTAAAGGGTTAAAAAGAAGCCAAGCTGTGCATTAGGGCTGCACGATATTGGAATAATCTGATATTTTATTGTTCTGCAATCAATTTTGCCATACGAATACAGTTTCACAAGGTGGTTTAAATAGCACTATTTGACGGTAGCAATATTGTCTAACTGTATTCAGGTACATAGATATAATAATCACAATGCAAAAAAATATGCTTTTCTTACTTTGCTTTGTCTCGTTTGTAGTCCAAATATGTAAAAATTCAGAGATCAAGTAAAAATATTGTTTTGTTTTAAACTTGAGAAGGAATATACACTCACTGGCCACTTTATTAGGTACACTTGTCCAGCTGCTCATCAACGCAAATTAACACAACAACTCAATGCATTCAGGCATGTAGACATGGTCAAGACGATCTGCTGCAGTTCAAACCGAGCACCAGAATGGGGAAGAAAGGTGATTTTTAGTGGCTTTGAAACTAGCATGGTTGTTGGTGCCAGACGGGCTGGTCTGAGTATTTCAGAAACTACTGATCTACTGGGATTTTCATACACAAAACAAAACAGCCACAGCCTACCTGAGTATTGTTGCTAAACATGTCCATCCCTTTATGACCACAGTGTCTCCATCTTCTGATGGCTACTTCCAGCAGGATAACGCACCATGTCATAAAGCGTGAATCAACTCAGACTGGTTACTTGAACATGACAATGAGTTCACTGTACTCAAATGGCCTCCACAGTCACAAGTTCTCAATCCAATAGAGCATCTTTGGGATGTGGTGGAACGGGAGATTCACATCATGGATGTGCAGCCGACAAATCTGCAGCAACTGCGTGATGCTATCATGTCAATATGGAGCAAAATCTCTGAGGAATATTTCCAGTAGCTTGTTGAATCTATGCCACGAAGGATTAAGGCAGTTCTGAAGGCAAAAGGGGTCCAATCCGGTACTAGTAAGGTGTACCTAATAAAGTGGCCAGCGAGTGTAAGTCCAAATTGAGAGTTTTTCCTTAAAACAAGTAAAATAATCTTGTTTTCGCTTTGAAATGTAGATCTTTGGACTAGAAACAAGACAAAGATTCAAAAGGATACATTCCTTATAATTACAGTAATTAAATGTCTTATGGCTTCTGGTCAATTATAATTCTGACTGAGCATTGCATATCTTGTGTTATCAATGCTGAAACCATATATTGTGCAGCTCTACTGTTCGTACTTCTAATTTGTTTGTTTTTTTTCTGTTAAAATCTTAACATTATAAGTTGAACAGTACAAAAGAAAGAAACTGAGGTAGAAACTGATGATTTTCAGGTAGGCTCTTTAGTCCATAGGTCTCAAACTCGATTCCTGGAGGGCCACAGCTCTGCATAGTTTAGCTCCAATCACCTCCAACTCACACCTGCTTAATAGTCTCTGGTAGTCTTGAACACCTTGATAAGTTGGATTAGCTGTGTTTGATTAGGGTTGGAGCAAAACTGCAGAGCTGCGGCCCTCCAGGAATCCAGTTTGAGGCCTATGCTTTAGTCACTTGTAGATTTCCTTCGCTGTGCATCTTCAAACTAACATGTTTCCACTAGATGTCACTGCCATCCACAGTCTGTAGCCTGAAACTCAACGCTATCCTCCTATGCCTGATGTATTTTGGAGCCACGTTGGTCTCGAAGGTTAAAAGGACGACCAGCTCGACTCTGTAAGCCCATTATCAAAGCCTGTGATCGGCAGAATCACATCATTACGGTTAGTATGAAATGAACACAACCAGTAATTTAACCACAGATGCTCTTCTATCCAAAGCTTGTTTTTTATTTGATTGATTCCCAATGCATTATGAAGGGGTCTGCAGGTTTGCCAGTGCAGTATGAGAGTGTGTGATGAATAAGAAATCATGTTCTGGCCTGCTCTGATAAACGTGTGCTAGCAGCATGAACACATAGCCTAGATACAGCACAGCGGCTCATGCTAATTTCATGTTTCCGTCTCGCTCTGCTTCAGCCCTCGATTGCACACATTATGAAAGCATATTTGATGCAATATTTGTGCATAAAAAAAAAATCCCCAGCTCTTTATTAAAAGCAAAATTAATTGGCTCCTTGCGTAACGTTTTATTCAAATGTTGCGTAATGTTAAAGGAATAAATTAGCATATCATAATTTACTCGACCTTATGTCTCAGATATTTGTGTTGGAGGTCAAAGAATGACTCATAATACATTTTTATAGTAGTAAAATGTCATTTAGTTTAACGCAAAAATTTATCAGGCATATTAGCAACAATGATTTGATAATATGTTAAAAAAAGTACTAATAAAAAAATTATATATATATATATGGCTCTAATATTATTAAATCTTTTCAGGCAATCAATTGATTCAGGTAACGAATTATATAACATTATTTATATACACTCGCTGGCCACTTTATTAGGTACTGGGTTGGACCCCTTTTGCCTTCAGAACTTCCTTAATTCTTCATGGTATAGCTTCAACAAGCTACTGGAAATATTCCTCAGAGATTTTGGTCCATATTGACATGATAGCTTTACGCAGTTTTTGCAGATTTGTTGGCTGCACATCCATGATGCCAATCTCCCGTTTCACCACATCCCAAAGATGCTCTATTGGATTGAGCTCTGGTGACTGTGGAGTCTATTTGAGTACAGTGAACTCATTGTCATGTTCAAGAAACCAGTCTCAGATGATTCAGGCTTTATGACATGGCGTGTTATTCTGCTGGAAGTATTCATCAGAAGATGAGTACACTGTGGTCATAATGGGATGGACATGATCAGCAACAATACTCAGGTAGGCTGTGGCGTTGACACGATGATCAATTGGTACTAATGGGCCCAAAGTGTGGCAAGAAAATATCCCCCACACCATTACACCACCACCACCAGTCTGAACCGTTGATACAAGGCAGGATGGATCCATGCTTTAATGTTGTTAACACCAAATTCTGACCCGAACTGATCCGAATGTTACAGCAGAAATGGAGACTCATCAGACCAGGTAACGTTTCTCCAATCTTTGTCCAGTTTTGGTGAGCCTGTGTGAATTGTAGCCTCAGTTTCCTGTTGTTAGCTGACAGGAGTGGCACCCGGTGTGGTCTTCTGCTGCTGTAGCCCATCCGCCTCAAGGTTGGCCGTGTTGTGTGTTCAGAGATGCTCTTCTGCAGACCTCGGTTGTAACGAGTGCTTATTTGAGTTACTGTTGCCTTTCTATCAGCTGGAACCAGTCTGACCATTCTCCTCTGGCATCAACAAGATATTTGCGCCCACAGAACTGCCGCTCACTGGATATTTTCTCTTTTTCAGACCATTCTCTGTAAACCCTAGAGATGGTTGTGCGTGAAAATCCCAGTAGATCAGCAGTTTCTGAAATAATCAGACCAGCCCATCTGCCACCAACAACCATGCCACGTTCAAAGTCACTTAAATCACCTTTCTTCCCCATTCTGATGCTCAATTTGAACTGCAGCAGATCGTCTTGACCATGTCTACATGCCTGAATGCGTTGAGCTGCTGCCATGTGATTGGCTGATTAAAAATTTGCGTTAAGGAGCAGTTAGACAGGTGTACCTAATAAAGTGGCCGGTGAGTGTAGATATCTGTAAAACTAAACTGAATCTAACATCAGCTATAAATCTGAGCTTTTTGTTCATATCCATCGGTTGTTTTGTTTGTGAAGCATATACAAAAGGCTACCCAGAAAGTTCAGACACTCACCAAAGCTTGTCGGCGAGCCTTTAAACCACAACATCCTACTTGACACGAGCAAACGGATCTTTATATCTGACGAAAAATTCAACACGGGTGACATTTACTAAACCCTTGCAGTACACCGACTGTTTACAGAGGGCTTGATGATTCTCAATTACACTTTTATAGGAGGATCTGAGAGCTGCGGATCTTATGAGACCGAAAGGTCAGCGCTGCATATTGGGTTGTTTGAAGTGCTGGAGGAGTGTTGTGGGTCAGTGTGTGCCCGGCTATTTTGAATTGTATAATTAAGAGTGTGACACTATGTCTTTGAGTCATTTCAATTAAGAATTTAATACAATTAAATTGAATATTGTGGCCCAGTGGTGAGCACTCACAGCAAGAAGGTTGCTGGTTTGAGTCCCGGCTGGACCAGTTGGCAATTCTGTGTGGAGTTTGCAAGTTCTCCCCGTGTTGGCATGGGTTTCCTCCGGGTGCTTCTGTTTCCCCCACAGTCCAAACACATGCGCTATAGTGGAATTGAATAAACTAAATTGGCCATAGTGTATGAGTGTGTGTGTGTGTGTGTGTGTGTGTGTGTGTGTGTGTGTGTGTGTGTGTGTGTGTGTGTGTGTGTGTGAATGAGTGAGTATGGGTGTTTTCTGAGTTGCAGCTGGAAAGGCATCCACTATGTAAAACATATGCCGGAATAGTTGGCGGTTCATTCCAATGTGGCGACCTCTGATAAATAAGGGACTTCCATCCATACATCTCTGCAATGACACAAATAACTCATTAATAAAGTCATCTGAAATGGCAAAGAAAGTGTTGTAGGACTCCCAGAGTTCATCAAGGTTCTTTGGATTCATTCCAGACATGCTCAATAATGTTCATGTCTGGTGACTGGGCTGGCCAATCCTGGAGCACCTTGACCTTCTTTGCTTTTAGGAGCTTTGATGTGGAGGCTGAAGTATGAGAAGGAGCACTATTCTGCTGAAGAATTTGTCCTCTCCTGTGGTTTGTAATGTAATGGGCAGCACAAATGTCTTGATACCTCAGGCTGTTGATGTTGCCATCCACTCTGCAGATCTCTCGCACACCTCCATACTGAATGTAACCCCAAACCATGATTTTTCCTTCACCAAACTTGACTGATTTCTGTGAGAATATTGGCTCCATGCAGGTTCCACCTTCTCCCACTTTTCCAAATGATCAACTAGAAGTCAAGTTATTATTTTTTGCTCACAACAGGGATTGGCAAGACTTTTGTCAGGTACTGTATGTGAAATTTGAACTTGTATGTCATTTGCGTATATATTTCCATGTGTCAGATTTCTATATGGGTGATTGAACAATTGTTAGTAATTCTGTTGTAAGACTGAACTGGTGTATGATTTCCATGTGAATCACTGCGATTATTGATCTAAATTAGTGTCGTCATTTTTACATTTTTTTCTTGATAATACCAAACAATTCCTGCTGAAAACGCAAGGACGAATGCTCTCATAATGGTGCACAATAGACCAGCTCTGACCTGGGAATATATTCATTAATATGCATGCAGATTTGGTGAATGGAAGCTTAACTTCTGTGTTTCGCTGAATGCAAAATGAGGGACGCTTTGTCCTTGACTGCAACGCCAGACGCTTCCTCAGATTTCACTGCTCTCTAACAAATGCAATTTTTCTTTGTGATTATTGGTGATATTTAATACAGGAATTGTGAATATTGGTGATATTTGATGCAGGAATTGATTATTGGTGATATTGGATGCAGGAATTGTCTTCTCTTTGTGATATTTGATGCAGGAATTGTCTTTTCTTTGTGATTATTTGTGATATTTGATGCAGGAATTGTCTTCTCTTTGTGATTATTGGCGATATTTGAAGCAGGAATTGTCTTTTCTTTGTGATATTTGATGCAGGAATTGTCTTTTCTTTGTGATTATTTGTGATATTTGATGCAGGAATTGTCTTTTCTTTGTGATTATTTGTGATATTTGATGCAGGAATTGTCTTTTCTTTGTGATTATTTGTGATATTTGATGCAGGAATTGTCTTTTCTTTGTGATTATTTGTGATATTTGATGCAGGAATTGTCTTTTCTTTGTGATATTTGATGCAGGAATTGTCTTTTCTTTGTGATATTTGATGCAGGAATTGTCTTTTCTTTGTGATTATTGGCGATATTTGAAGCAGGAATTGTGATTATTTGTGATATTTGATGCAGGAATTGTCTTTTATTTGTGAAATTTGATGCAGGAATTGTGATTATTGGATATATTTGATGCAGGAATTGTGATTATTGGCAATATTTTACGCAGGAATTGTGATTATTTGTGATATTTGATGCAGAAATTGTCTTTTTGTGATTATTGGTGATATTTGATGCAGGAAGTGTCTTTTCTTTGTGATTATTGGTAGTTTTTGATGCAAGAATTGTCTTTTCTTTGTGATTATTGGTGATATTTGAAGCAGGAATTGTCTTTTATTTGTGATATTTGATGCAGGAATTGTCTTTTCTTTGTGATAATTGGTGATATTTGATGCAGGAAGTGTCTTCTTTGTGATTATTTGTGATATTTGATGCAGGAATTGTCTTTTCTTTGTGATTATTGGCGATATTTGAAGCAGGAATTGTCTTTTATTTGTGAAATTTGCAGGAATTGTGATTATTTGCGATATTTGATGCAGGAATTGTGATAATTGGATATATTTGATGCAGGAAATGTGATTATTGGATATATTTGATGCAGGAATTGTGATAATTGGATATATTTGATGCAGGAAATGTGATTATTGGATATATTTGATGCAGGAATTGTGATTATTGGATATATTTGATGCAGGAAATGTGATTATTGGATATATTTGATGCAGGAATTGTGATTATTGGATATATTTGATGCAGGAATTGTCTTTTCTTTGTGATTATTGGATATATTTGATGCAGGAAATGTGATTATTGGATATATTTGATGCAGGAAGTGTGATTATTGGATATATTTGATGCAGGAAATGTGATTATTGGATATATTTGATGCAGGAATTGTGATTATTGGATATATTTGATGCAGGAATTGTGATTATTGGATATATTTGATGCAGGAATTGTGATTATTGGATATATTTGATGCAGGAAATGTGATTATTGGATATATTTGATGCAGGAATTGTGTGATTATTGGATATATTTGATGCAGGAATTGTGATTATTGGATATATTTGATGCAGGAAGTGTGATTATTGGATATATTTGATGCAGGAATTGTGATTATTGGATATATTTGATGCAGGAATTGTGATTATTGGATATATTTGATGCAGGAATTGTGATTATTGGATATATTTGATGCAGGAATTGTGATTATTGGATATATTTGATGCAGGAATTGTGATTATTGGCTATTTGATGCAGGAATTGTGGTTATTGGATATATTTGATGCAGGAATTGTCTTTTCTTTGTGAATATTGGCGATATTTGAAGCAGGAATTGTGATTATTGGATATATTTGATGCAGGGATTGTGATTATTGGCGATATTTGATGCAGGAATTGATTATTTGCTATATTTGATGTAGGAATTGTGATTATTGGCAATATTTTATGCAGGAATTGTGATTATTTGTGATATTTAATGCAGAAATTGTCTTTTTGTGATTATTGGTGATATTTGATGCAGCAAGTGTCTTTTCTTTGTGATTATTGGTGATATCTGATGCAGGAATTGTCTTTTCGTTGCGATTATTGCAGCTCTGTGTTTTAAACCTACCGATATTTCATAAGACAGCTTTTTTTAAGGTGATTTTGGTGTTTTATTCCTGTTTGGAGTTTAACATGTGAATTGCTGAGTAATGATTTGCCAATAATTCTTCTCTTTGTTTTCCTGCGAAAGATCAAACATGACAAATCAAAGTTCTCCTGATTTCAAGTCAAACTGGAGATGGATTTCTTTCCCCCCACCCTACCTAGTTTATTACAAATACATGTATACACAGACTATAATAGAGGTACATAACTGATAAAGAGTATGTACAAATCTCATTTCTCATGTATTTACAGTACTTACAGTGGTTTATAAAGGACATGCACCTTGTAACTGCAATAGTATCATTCTATGAAACCTATTATATTATATTCCAAGATAGTTATAAATAGTAACAGATTATTCAGTGCCTGCTCATGTATGACTAATATTCACACTAAGTGATTCCCTTTATGGCGAAAACTATGGAAGCTTATTTCCGGAGTGGAATAAAAACTTCATTTAAATGTAATTTCTCTTGCGGATTATTTAATGTGAATTTGGAATTTTGAGGCCAAAAAAAGTCTAAATTGTGTGAAATAAACTCTGAAATATTCAATGTGATGAAAGATAAAACTAAGAATTCGACTTCCAAAATTCTAAAAAGGTCAAAACTGCAATCCCAAAAAAAAAACTTTCAGTTTTCAAAAGTTAAACACAAAACTCAGAGAAACAACTTAGAATTGTGTGGTGTAAAGTAAGAGTTGCAACTTTCAAAACTCTGAAAAAGTCAAAAATGCCAGATGTAAACCTAAAATTTAGAGGCAAAATGGCAGAATTTTGACAATTAACTGAGAATTCCCCCCATAAAAGTAACAATTACAAAGTTCCGCAAAAAACATCGAAATTGAACATCGAACATCGAAGAATTCCAAAAAAGTTGCAAGTTTTGTAATTCTGAAAAAGTCAAAATTGCAAGATATAAACTCAATATTCAGAGGGAAAACATCGGAATTTGGAAATTAACTGGGAATTAACCAAAAATGTTACAATTGCAAAGTTCCTTAAAAGTCAAAAATGCCAGATGTAAACCTAAAATTTAGAGGCAAAATGGCAGAATTTTGACAATTAACTGAGAATTCCCCCAAAAAGTTACAATTGCAAAGTTCCTAAAAAGTCAAAATTACAAGATGTAAACTCAAAATTTTGATGGAAAATAGCTGAATTTTGTAAATTAACTGAGAATTCCCCCCAAAAAAGTAACAATTACAAAGTTCCGCAAAATGTAAAATAAAAATTTAGAGAAATAACGTTGAAATTTTGTAATATTAACAAAGATTTCCAAAAAAGTTGCAAGTTTTGTAATTCTGAAAAAGTCAAAATTGCAAGATATAAACTCAATATTCAGAGGGAAAACATCGGAATTTGGAAATTAACTGGGAATTAACCAAAAATGTTACAATTGCAAAGTTCCTTAAAAGTCAAAAGTGCCAGATCTAAACTGGCAGAATTTTGTAATATAAACTAAGAATTCCAAAAAAAGTTAAAACCTCCGAAGGTTCAACACAAAACTCAGAATAAGATCTCAGAATTGTGTGAAATATACTAATGATTACAAAAATGTTGCAGCTTCTGAAATTACAAAAAAGTCAAAATTGCAAGATGTAAACTGTAAAGGTCAGAATTTTGAAAAACAAACTAAGAATTTCCAAAAAAGTTACAAATCCAAAATTACGAAAGAGACAAAACTGTAAGATGTAAACTCAAAATTACATGAAAAAGTCTGAATTTAGGTGTAAATAGTGAAGTGTAAACTCAACTCAAAATTAGGAGCTTAATCTCACAGTAGTAAAAAAAAAGGCTTAATTGTTGATTATAAACACGTAATTGTAACAAAAAACAACTTATTTTAAAATTCCATATCAGAAACAAGCTTCGATAGGATAAATAACAGTGCTTTAATGAGAACTAGTTCCTGTTTTTGGAAGCCTCGAGCCGTCTTTAGTCTGCATCTTCAGACGACAGACATTTCTGTCTCGCTTCGTGATCATCAAACGTCACTTTCTTATTCCGTTTGGGATCGATCCAAGAGTTTCGGATCACTGCGTTGTTCGGCAGTGGATCCGCCTCGCTGATGGACACCACCCGCTTCTTCATTTTACTTTTCAGCACTTTCTGGAATTTCTGCCTGGTGAATGCGTACAGCAGCGGATGGAAGACTGTAGTGCCGTAGGCCATGACCAGAAATCCCAATCGCAGCCTAACCGTGAGATCGCTGGGGCCTGCGCTGAGGATCACAGTGTTTAAAACAGTAATAGGCGTCCAGCACAGAAGAAACGTGGAGATGATGAGCAACGACATACGAAAAACTCTCTTTTGCCGTTCACGGCGCTCCCGGTGGCGTTTAACCGCTCTACGAAGTGCGATAATCACCGAAACAGATGTGCGCATACCTAACGGCGCATTTCCACGATTTCCTCCACTGCTCTGCGAGGCGTCCGTGATTTCTGGCAATTGCTGCTCGGACGTTGACATTAGCGAAAAATTCTTCTTTCTTCGCAACTTTTTCTTCTTCTTCTGCGTCGCATGGAAGCGCGTTCCAATTCGAATATTGAGCGCCTGGAGTATCTTAGCGTACGTCACTAACATAATCACAGCAGTCAAACAAAAAATTGGGATTTGAGCCACTAGGTGGTAGTATAAACCGAGTTCGGTGTAATATTCGTTAACATGCACGACAGCGGTTTGATTGGCTAACGTGGGTTCCGGTCCCAAAAATCCCACTTCGATAAACGGCACCAAGAAGCTAACAAAAGACAGCACCCAAATGCATCCCAGCAAAGCCACCGCTCGCCCCATAGTCAGTACGCGATTGGCCGGTTTAACGGATATGTCGTATCGGTCTAAAGTAATAGCTAGCACGTTAGCTGCTGTAGCCACGCTAGCAAATGACACGCAGGCCTCGTGGAAGCAGCAAACAAGCACTGTGTCACCTTGTAAGGAAAGCATCAACACTACGATGGTTAAAGGGATACAGCAAACGCACACCAGCACGTCCAGCACATGGAGGTTCATCGTGACTATGTTGCTGACCGAATTGACCAAGTTGGACTTCATGCAGTAGAGCGCTAGCACGGTCAGGTTGCTGCTCAGTCCCAGGACGATCTCCAGCATCAGGAATCCAGTAAGAGACACTTGGAAGCTAAGCGGGTACGGATACGGGCCGCCGGCTGCCGTCATGACGGGACTTACGGACTCTGTGTTGTCGAGGACGGTGACGTTACTCATGGTGCTTTCTTCCTCCGCAGCAGGAGGGACGTGCATTATCCTGAAAGGTAAACACACGAACAGTCAGGAAATGTGTGTAGGATGATCTTATACTAAAACTGTGCATCAATGGAAATTTTAATAATAGTGGTGGAATTCTACATTGTCAAATGGCTGTTTTTAATAGTCCCGTGAAATTAAAATAATAAATCTTAGCTGTTAGTTTTAAGGTTATCGATAAGCTGGTGTGCTCCAACATTTGCCTATTTAACTGATGTATACATCCAAAGCTTGTTAATTACGACTAAATGGATCAAAAAATTTTTTTAACGTCACCAGACTTCAGCTTCTCATTAAATATTTTGACCAATCAAATGCTCTCTAGTGTCTTACATGCCCCGCCCCCCCTTCTACTCATTTGCTTTGATGCGCTTGAGCTCACCCACTCTCATTGGCAGAGCAGTGATAAAACAAAACGCTATTGGTTGATTTTTTTTTAAAGGGGGAGGGGCTACTTTATGCCCTGCCCTCTCTTCATTTTTCAGTTGAGATTACGTCAAACATCGAATAAAAAATGCTCATCGCAATTTCAACATTTAAAGGTGCTTCACAGGCCTTTAAAAAACTAAAAATGCTACAGTAAAAATCTGAAACCTGGTTAAAAGTGTATTTTCATGGTATATGGGGTGAATAACTGTGCATTGACTTTCCCAGAATTCCCTGCATGACGCTTCGCTTTTTATGTTGTATTTTGGGGACATAACTGTGGTTCTTTTTGGGGGGGTTTTCATTAATGATGTACATGAAAGTTGCATGTTACGTCTAATGTTTATTGCATCACTTTAGTGTTACGTGTGTTAAACTGTAAATAAATGCTGGGTTCCACACAATCAGCTTGTGTTGGGACAACATGAAGGAATTAAGCTGGCTTATTAGTTTTTACAAATTTAAGTGGATTGAACATACAACAATTAGGTTGTCCCCCTAAATTGTATTGTTTCATTCATTCATTCATTTTCTTTTTGAGTTAGTCCCTTTATTAATCTGGGGTCTCCAAAGTGGAATGAACTGCCAACTTATCTAGCACATGTTTTATGTAGCGGATGCCCTTCCAGCTGCAACCCATCACTGGGAAACACCCATACACTCTCATTCACACTCATACACTACGGACAATTTAGCTTACCCAATTCACCTGTACCACATGTTTTTGGAGTTGTGGGGTAAACCCAGAGGAAACCCACACGAATACGGGGAGAACATGCAAACTCCACACAGAAACGCCAACTGACCCAGCCTAGGCTCAAAAGAGTGACCTTCTTGCTGTGAGGCCAACGGGCAAACGTATTGTTTTAACTCATTTTAAATAAATAGTTTGAACAAACTGCAAACATAAGCGTTCACGTGTAGCATGATGTTATTTAACATTTCTTGTGAATGACACTGAGCGCTTTCTATATATTACCGTTTTTCTGCTTGTGGAAAAACTGGTTGTTATGAGCTTTGGTTGATTATGGAGGACTTTCTCATCACCACCTGTTTTTGTCTGTCTAACAAAGATACAATATGTAGATTTCTTCAAAATATTGATGAATTCACACTATAAATGACTGAAATATGGTAGTCTACTGTAAAAATATTGTAGACGCAATAATATATATTTCTAACTTTTAATGGTAAAATTCTGGCAACCGTAGCTGCGTTTTGAAATTTGCATATTTATTCGATGTTTGACGTAATCGTAACCGAAACATGAAGACAGGGCGGGGCATAGTGTAGATCCTCCCCTTTAAAAAAAAAACGCCAATAGCATTTTGTTTTATCACCGCTCTGCCAGTGAGAGTGGTTGAGCTCAAGCACATCAAATGAAAAGCAAATGAGAAGCATCTTGAAGGGGGCGGGGCATGGCAGATACCAGAGAGCATTTGATTGGTTATAATTTTATGAGAAACTGAAGAATGAAGTGACGTGAATAAATATGTTGATCCATTTAGGCGGAAGAAACAAACTACAAGCTTTAGATGTGGATATCAGTTTTATATCTTCTAAACACTAATTTTGTCACTGTTTTAGAGCACACTGGCTTATAGATATCTTAAGAACTAGCAATACTGATACTAACATCTAAAAAACTTTATTTTAATTTAATGGGACCTTTAAACCTAAAGTACAAAGTTTATAAAGACCAACATCAATATTATGCTGATATTAAACAGTACAATATGTCACCTTTGTGCACAAAACCTGTCAGAAAGGTTTTTTTTTTTTTTATTTTAATTAAAGCTTAAAGCTGATTAAATATGATTTCCATCTATCTTATAGTCAAGTACATAAAGTATAGTTTTTGTTAGGATAGGACAGTATTTGGCCAAGATACTACTTTAAAATCTGAGGGTTCTGAGAAAATCCTCTAAAGTTGACCAAAAAGTACTTGGCAATGCAAATTACTATTTCAAGAGTTCACACTTAGATATTGCTTAACTATAATAGCAGGTTTGGCATGCTGTCCCGGGAGAGAACCCTGAGCTCGGAGATAGATGAGCCCAAGGCTCCCGCCTGGTTAATGAGCATTAGGAGGGACACGAGATCAGGTGTTTCTCGAATGTCCCCCCCGCTTCTGGCTGGTTGGTTAGGCATGTATTTGCTGGGTGCTTGTGACTGTATTCTGATTCACTTATATACATGTTTTTGAACTGTGGGAGGAAACCGGAGGACCCGGAGAAAACCCACGCAAACACAGGGAGAACATGCAAACTCCGCGCAGGAAGTGCCAACTGGTTCGAATGGGCCTTGAACCTGTGGCCCTCTTGCTGCGAGGCAACAGTGCTAATCACTGAGCCACTGTGTTGCCCGATCAAAGAGGAGGAGGGATAATGTAAGGATAGGGGGGGTTGGGAGGGGGGGGTTCCGAAAACAGAGATAGGGAATGAAGTTTAGCTAGAATATATATAGTAGTTTTGGAGTGCTCCGATAGGCTAGCTAATAATTAGTGATGAGGATCAGCTGAAGTTGATCATATAACGTGTTCCTCTCGAAACTAGTTTATGAAACCTCCCTTAAATTCATTTTTATATATATTTCTGGTAGTAAATTTGCAAAATAACTTCATGAAACATGTTCTTTACGTTATATTCTAATGATGTTTGGCAGAAAAGAAAATTCTGTAATGTATTTTGGCTATTTTCACAAATATACCCGTTTAACAAAAGGCACTTCTAACTACAGAGAATAATTGTGAATTATTGAAACTTTTAAAGTGTCTTTCAGGAAAATATAGATTGTTGATATTAAGGTTGTCATGATACTGGAACTTGGTACCAATCGGGAGGGCCAGACGGAATCTGTGGACATTTATTGCTATTTTTGCGAAGAATTTTGGTAAAAATCTCTGCAGAATTATTTTGGGAGTATTATAACTAAATATATAAAATTAAAAAAAATATCTTTTTAACTTTTATTTAATGTTTAAAATGCAAATCCAATTAGATTCACTTAATTTGGTAAACAAAGCAAGTCTCTCATATAATATATCTACTAAAAGGCAGCAATTATTACTGTACAAACTGCATTGTACATAAATCAGATGAACATTAGTCAATAATATTACTGTTATTAATTAAAAAACTGAATAAATATAGATTTACACACATTTACTCAAGTAAATAAACAGAATTAATGATGGGCTAAAAATCTGCGGAAAATCTGTGGAATTCTGCGCGCGCAGATTCAGTGTGAGCCCACCAATCGGTACTGAAATTTTAAGAACGTCCATTTCCCGCGAATATTTGAGCACGTTCTTAAACCGCTGATTAGCCATTGTGTTCATGCACTCAACAGAAATGACTGCTCAGTGGCTAGCACTGTCGCCTCACAGCAAGAAGGTCGCTGGTTCCAGTCCCGGCTGGGCCAATTGGCATTTCTGTGTGGAGTTTGCCTGTTCTCCCCATGTTGGCGTGTGTGTCCTCCGGGAACTCCGGTTTCCCCCAAATCCAAACACATGCGCTATAGGGGAATTAAACTAAATTGGCTGTAGTGTATGAGAGTGTGTGTGTGAGTGTGTATTGGTGTTTCCCAGTACTGGGTTGCGGCTTAAAGGGCATCCGCTATGTAAAACATATGCGACCTCTTAAATAAAAACTAAGCCGAAGGAAAATGAATGAATGTCGTGGTAGTATGAAGCAAGTCAGATTAACAGCTACTATTATTAAACACTACACAGTGAGGCTAAAAGCTAATGTAGTATTAAAAACTGTTCTTCAGCTTATGGTCACATGCAGAAGAAGCAGGATTTTTTGATCAGACTTAACACTTTTTAGGCTCATGTTATAATGCTGCCCTGTGCGGTCTATAAAACACACAACATATTAAAGCCTCGCTGCCATTTCCCCGTTTTCTAGAAAGCAATCCGGAAATCAAGGTTGTGTGATGCCATTAGCATTAATACACAGCGCAAGCTCCGTCTCACCAGTTAAAGTGTCCTTTTTTTCTGCATTTGAACATTCTTCCCAACATTTGGAGCAATAAGTGAACTTAAGTCAGCAAAATATACAACTTTCTAGTGTTTTTTAAAGTTTCTTAATAAAAGATTCTTACATAATGTGCCTTTAACAGTTTGTCTAGATAGAAAATCATTCTTCACAGTTTATTTTTTATTAGTTTTTTGTGATGTATCCGATGTATGAAATTTATCATGAAGGATGTTGGGTCGTGCTTTTACCTATTTTTTATTGCATTGTCTACAGTATGTGATGTTTGCATTAAGTTTGTTATATGATATACACTCATCGGCCACTTTATTAGGTACACCTGTCCAACTGCTTGTTAACGCAAATTTCTAATCAGCCAATCACATGGCAGCAGCTCAATGCATTTAGGCATGTAGACATGGGCTGTTTCTCAATTCCAACAATGCAGAGAACAGACTTGCGTTCTTGTGGAGACCTCGGAGGAATGAACTCGGGAGACCACGAGGGCAGAGAACGCATCCTTTGAGAAATGAGATGCTGCGTTCTTCCTGATGGTCACATGACCTTCACGCGCTTTAAATGGTAAATTATTTAAACATTACAGCGTTCATACAATGATTTATTGTTTTTCCCCTTTTCAAAATATATACTTTGCATAAAAACACAAATATACATTGCACAGTATAAATAAAACAGATTTTAATATGAATTTCAGCAAACAAACACCCTTAATGTGTTTATTCCTTTATTAAGATGTTCATGGTCATTTTTACTTTCACAGTTTTATTTAGGGAAACTCCTGAGATAAATAAATGATATCTCTGAACTTTAATAATTAATCTAAATAAAATGCTGCACTTCACACTTCCAGTCGCAATGACTTCTGGGACTTCTAGAGCGAGATCGGTGCTCAAGTCTGCATCGGTGCGTCCTCACTATTAAGATCACATCCGGGAAGTTTCACGCCTCCTCTGTTCTTGCGGTCTTGAGTATTGGAGCTGAACTTTGGCAGCTGATGATGATGTTACACGAGAACACGAGGACGCAAGACTGCTGAAGAACGCATACTGAGAAACAGCCATGGTCAAGACAATCTGCTGCAGTTCAAAGCGAGCATCAGAATGGGGAAGAAAGGTGATTTAAGTGACTTTGAACATCATGGTTGTTGGTGCCAGACGGGCTGGTCTGAGTATTTCAGAAACTGCTGATCTACTGGGATTTTCACGCACAACCATCTCTAGGGTTTACAGAGAATGGTCTGAAAAAGAGAAAATATCCAGAGAGCGGCAGTTCTGTGGGCGCAAATGCGAGAATGAGGTCAGATGAGAATGGCCAGACTGGTTCCAGCTGATAGAAAGGCAACAGTAACTCAAATAAGCACTCGTTACAACAAAGGTCTGCAGAAGAGCATCTCTTAACACACAACACGTCCAACCTTGAGGCGGATGGGCTACAGCAGCAGAAGACCACACCGGGTGCCACTCCTGTCAGCTAAGAACAGGAAACTGAGGCTACAATTCACACAGGCTCACCAAAACTGGACAATAGAAGATTGCAGAAATGTTGCCTGGACTGATGAGTCTCCATTTCTGCTGCCACATTCAGATGGTCGGGTCAGAATTTGGCGTCAACAACATGAAATGGATGCATCCTGCCTTGTATCAACTGTTCAGGCTGGTGGTGGTGGTGTAATGGAGTGGGGGATGTTTTCTTGGCACACTTTGGGCCCATTAGTACCAACTACGCATCATGTCAATGCCACAGCCTACCTGAGTATTGTTGCTGACAATGTCCATCTCTTTATGACCAGCAAGATAACACGCCATGTCATAAAGCGTGAATCATCTCAGACTGGTTTCTTAAAAATGACAATGAGTTAACTGTACTCAAATGGCCTCCACAGTCACCACATCCCAATCCAATAGAGCACCTTTGGGATGTGGTGCAATGGGAGATTTGCATCATGGATGTGCAGCCGACAAATCTGCAGCAACTGCGCGATGCTATCATCTCAATATGAACTAAAATCTCTGAGGAGTATTTCCAGTAGCTTGTTGAAGCTATTCCATGAAGGATTAAGGCAGTTCTGAAGGCAAAAGTGAGTTCAACCCGTTACCAGTAAGGTGTACCTAATAAAGTGGCCGGTGCGTGTGTGTGGGATTGTGTCATTCAGATTCATTGTGAACCATTTTAATTCACATACCAAAATTCAAAATGCTGTAAATCCCTGTTTGTCAGCGACACTAGTAGTTTACAAGGGTAACAGCTAATGAAGTCGTCTGCCACAACATGTTATATAATTCAATAGATCTGTTGGGGGTCTCAAAAAAACCATCAGATTAAGAGATATTTCTTTCCTTGCACTAAATCAAAGACTAGGCCAGAATCAGTGGGAGATCCCTGCTGTATTGGAACGCCTGCAAAGCCTGCTGTGTTCATTTATTTGATATCGCTTCCATCACTTTCTGATTATGTTTTGCTGAGATTTTCATCTCTGGTCTGTGCAGAAATTGCACAAAACGCCTGCAGATTCCCTCTGGGGCTGCTAATGGCTTTATGTCTAATGTTCCCCCATGCACGTTGACTAATAATGCATTGGTCATGCACTGGCCATTCTGTACTGGGTGCTGCTATGAATAGACACACTTTGGACATTATTCCTGTCCATAATGCATTTGTTGCACAGTGATGGATTGCTCTATTTGCAGATGTGACGGTCTTTAGTGCTGCGTTTCATTCATCACCTTGAGAGTGAGCATTTGGAGCCTGGCTTTCGTAATTTACTCCTGCGTATGTAGATGGAGGTGCCAATTGTGTACTAATAACTCTTTGTGTTTTGATTCAATCTCTGAGTAAAACCATATGGAAACTCGAACATCTTCGGGAGCTAAAACACAACACCTCATACTTTATTAAGTCTACTAATGACAACTGTCCGATTGGTTTATTTTATGCGTTTGTTGACTTACCCTTCCCCTTCCAGCTTCTTTTCTCAGCTTCGGGAGTCAGCGATCAAGACGGAAAAGTCTGGAAGGGGTACAGCTTGTACATCAGCTGCAGGCATGGCCTTTCAAGGAAGTTTTCAGCACTTCTTAATCCTCGTAATCCAACGCTTGGGGATTTCTTTGATTGTTACTAAAGCAAGCGATACATTCGCTCCCCAGCCATGTCCAACAGAAAGTGGACGATCTTGGTGAATGAAAATAGCGAATGCTTCAAACAATCCATTTCTTGTTCTAATCTAGACTGACAGCTAATTAATTGATTATTACATCCACATCATGTTCACGAAGTTGCTTTCATTTCCCTCGAAACCATCAGCGCAAAGACAATTCCTTCAGTGCCGATGTCTTCAGTGCAGTTTTACAGCCCCTAGTAGGTGATAAATCCATATTGATTTGCATTTGCTGATTTGCATGTGCCATCTGCTGAAGAATCCAAGGTCAATGAATTGTTTGGGTCAGCACGAGGTGTGAGTCTCTGATGCAATTTCCTGTCCTCTCAAAGAAGGTCACCTTTAGGCTGCGTCATCAGCGTTGCATTGGATACAACCGCTCTGCGCCTGTGGTGTTTTCAACTTGGGAAATCCACAGACTCAACGCTAGTCTCCCTGAGAAATGTGCCAGTTGCACTACACTTTGCAAGCACTTTTCTCCAGCTCTGTGATCCCTGCAAGAAAGCAAAGTAGTATTGATAAGTGAACACAATCAATTTTACATTAAGTCCGCGTCCAATCTATCATCATGTAAGGACTTGTGCAAAGCATTCTGCGGGAACGCTTGAGCTCTGGTCTTGCTTAACGTCCATGCAAAAGGTACAATCTGCGAACCTGCAGGGGTTGATGGATGACCTCGTGCATCTTGGGAACGATGTACAAACACTCATTTTCATTTCCAAAGCAATGCCTTTTAGGGAAGCACCTGTGTTGTTTTACGCCTGCACTTTCTCACATCAGTTTTCAGTCAGCGGCCGTGCAGGGATATCACGTGTGACGAGGTGGTCGTGAGATTTTACACAGTAAACCTTTTTCACAGATGTTACAGTCCTGCAGACTTTGACAAATTGAGGATGGAGGGGGGGGGGACCGTAAATAGGATCGATTGGGTTTTGGAGGTGAAATTTGTCAGTGGAGACGTGGATCAATAGACTAACTGAAGTAAGAATGCTGTTTACAGGCAGCAGCAGGTTAATAATACAACACAGACATCGCATTCATAGAGTCGACAACGACAAATGTTTCAAACACAAATGATTCGATCATTTGAGTAGGTCCGAGTAAGGTACGATTCATATATATATGTGTGTGTATCTGCAATACTAAGTTTCCACATCTGCTGGGTTGTATTGATTTCACATGCAGAGCTATCATATGTGATGGCCAAAGTTATAAATATCTTCTGCTTACCTCTGAGTTCTCATCTCTCATCAGCGTGCATCATTTAGCGCTTCACCAGAGCATCGTCCTCCTCGTCTGAGATCCACAAGTGCACACACTTTTGCATGTCAGTGCTTCTTAAACCCGATTCCCTCCTGGGAAGCATGAATCAAACGGTGTCCGTGTGAACCGTCGGCGAACGCTCTCTGACTTTGATCTGCTGTCTTGCTTTTTTCTGCTCTTGCTGTCTTCAAACTGTGATGTGTTGAAGTGTTGGCGATGCTCCCCTCTGTTGCGCCTCCTCATCCTTGCTCTCTCTCGTTCGCTCCTCTATCTTCGTCTCCCTCTCTCTCTCACTGCGGCGGTTTTGCAGTGTTGCTCCGCGCTCCGATTGGTCTGGCGTAATGGGGTTAACCCTTTCCTCCCTGGAGAGTGGTGATGCACTCCTCCTTTTGTTTTCTTGTCATCCAGCTTTTTCCCTCCATCCTGCGATCTGCGTCTGTCCGTCCCTGCGGAGATGCTTCTGGGTTCTATTTAAACACCGTGGCGGAGTTGCGTGTTTTCATTCATTTTTGATGCAGTGCTCTGTGATGAAAATGGATATGTGTCTACTGGGAAAAAAAAAGAGCGCGGCTGCTTCCAGACCTGTGCACAGGCAGGGTTTTATGGCTTGCAGGCAGTTTTGGAAGACTGTTGATTCTTTGATGCCTCAATTTGGCAGATATTTGAAACTGCATCACATGCAAAATAAAAATCATGTGCATCAGTTATTGAATTCATTGCAATGATCTTGAAATTATGCATGCATCAAACGTTATAAAGGCTATTATATGTATGTGTGTAAATATATATGCGCGCACACACACATACTCATTGGCCACTTTATTGCACTCTAAAAAATGCTGAATTGTTGCAACCTAACGTTGGGTCAGATTTGCATAAACCCAACATTGGGTTAAATAATTCAATTTTAATTAAAATTACACTTTTTTTAACCCAACACTTTGAAATCAATTATGTTCCTTCGGCTTAGTCCCTTATTTATGAGGGGTCACCACAGCAGAATGAACCGCCAACTATTCCAGCATATGTTTTACACAGCGGATGCCCTTCCAGCTGCAACCCAGTACTGGCAAACACCCATACACACTCATTCACACACACACTCATACACTATGACCAATTTAGCCCATCCAATTCCCCTATAGCGCATGTGTTTGGACTGTGGGGGAAACCTGAGCATCCGGAGGAAACCCACACCAACATGAGGAGAACATGCACACTCAACACTGAAATGCCAACTGGCCCAGCCAGGACTCGAACCAGTGACCTTTTTGCTGTGAGGCAAGAGTGCCAACCACCGTGCTGCCCCCGAATTATTGGGTTAATTAATTAAATTTGTTTTACAGATTAGGTACAACATATTAGTACTGGTCTGGGATGCTCTTTGGTGCCTTCAGAACTGCCTTCGTGGAACAGATTTTAATACAAGATATGATGGATCCATGCTTTCATGATGTTTATGCATAATTCGGACCTGACCATACAAAAGACTTATCAGATCAGCTTTATCAGCCTTTTCTATTTTACTGTCATCTTATTTTGGTCATGACTTTGCCAAGTACGATGCGATCCTGCATTAACATCTATGTTGATCCTGGAACATCTATTTTTTTTGGAAAATGTAATTCATACCTATTCTCTACCCCTAAACCCAACCATAACTCTAAATTATTCCCCAAATCAGAGGGGAATAATAGTTGGATAACATTCATGTAGAAGTGCATGAACCTAACCGTAAGCCTAAACTTAACATAAACTAAACGGATCCCTTAATTCTGATTGGCTGATTGGAATGTTGATCCAGGATCAGCATAGATGTTAATCCAGGAGGCAGGAACATGTCCAATTTGGTGAAATCAGGTTGGCGGTGAACTGTAGCTTCAGTTTTTAGCTGTCAGGAGTGTCACCTGTCTCTTCCAGCCTGATCTCACAAGGAAACGTAACTATTTTACGTAAGTGTTGAATTCGTACAAATTCATACGATTTTATTTATATGAAATGTACTATTTTTAAAAGGAGGTGTGCCCTCAAACTCCACGGGATAAGCAAATCATACTAAAATGCACAAATGAGACTATGCAAATACCTAGAAATTAGTCGCTAAATTAAAAGGTTGTGAATTGCCATTGGATTTGTGTCAAGATTTAAAGTTCTCTGTGTTCATTGGTGCTCTTGTAAAAACAAGTGGTTATTTGAGTTTGTGTTGTTTTTCTATCAGCTGGTCTGGTGTTTCTCCAGCATTAACAGGGCATTATCACCCACAGAACTGCTGCTCAATGGATATTTTCTCTTTTTCAGTTCATTCTCTGTAAGCCTTATAGATGGTTGTGCAAAACACTCAGTCCAGCCTATCTGACATCCACAACCACACCAAATCGCTTAAATCACTATTCTTCCTCTGTTCTGATGAAACAGTTTTATATAATAACACAAATTATATCAAGGTACCTCTAAGAAAAATAATAGGACATTTCATCTTGTAAATATTAAATTAAAACTCACACTATACCTATTTTTGACCGTCTCCACCTCTTGAATCCTACATTCAGCTTCAATTATCATGAAATAATTAAGTCTAATGTTCATCTTTATACTCTGCTGAGGTAAAAAAGGAGCCTGAAACATCTATTTTATGAATCATTTCTAATTTCGCTTATAAAAATAAGTTTGTGTCTGTTCCTTTATGTTCTGATCTGGTTACATCGGCAGAACAATCGGTAAAGCACTGATAGAAAAAGCACGTGACTTGATCCAAGTGTTGATCCAAGTGTCACTTGCTCTGGTGTGAAAGCATTAAGGCGTGTCATTATTCTTCTCCTGTTCTTTCTCTACAAAATGTTTAGGATAAACCATTAGTGGATTAATTATGTCAACTATGTTACTGCGATATTTAAGTGAATTTCTCGTTTACATTGTTAAAATGATAATATGACTAAAATGCTGGTTAGGCGTGCCATGTGGTGTCTGTTTTGAGGTTAGCATCTTGAGCTAAAGCACAAAATGATGGAAAATGTCAACTCGGTTATTGTCAACTCTGTTACAGTTTAAAACTTTTATTCATTCATTTTCGGGTTAGTCCCTTTATTAATCCGGGGTCGGCAACTTATCCAGCATTTGTTTTTACGCAGCAGATGCCCTTTCAGCTGCAACCCATCTCTGAGAAACATCCACACACACTCATTCACACACATACATAGAATATGGACAATTTAGCCTACCCAATTCACCTGTACCGCATGTCTTTGGACTGTGGGGGAAACCGGAGCACCCGGAGGAACGTAGGGAGAACATGCAAACTCCACACAGAAATGCCAACTGACCCAGCCGAGGCGCGAACCAGAGACCTTCTTGCTGTGAGGCGACAGCACTACCTACTGCGTCACTGCATCGCCCAGTTTAAAACTTTTAACTTATTTACACAATCTCATGTTTCCAATCAGCATTTTGCCTTATTTTACCTGAATGGGTTAATTTTATTTGTAAATTACACATAAGTTGTGTCTTGTGTGTCATTCCAGATTTAAAATAAATGGACCAAAAATGCTTGAAATATACCCGTGATTCTGGAATGATGTCTGGTATATAGAGACCGACAGAGAAATAATTAATATGTACCAAAATTATATGCATCCATAATACAATATTGTTTTAAATACACAATTTCACCCAATATCAAATGTAATTCGAGTTTCATATTGAGCTCTACAGGGCGGCACGTTGGCTCAGTGGTTAACACTGTCACCTCACAGCAAGAAGGTCGCTGGTTCGAGTCCCAGTTGGCATTTCTGTGTGGAGTTTGCATGTTCTTTCCGTGTTGGCGTTGGTTTGCTCCGGTTTCCCCCACAGTCCAAACACATGCGCTATAGGGGAATTGAATAAACTAAATTGACCATAGTGTATGTATGTGAATGTGAGAGTGTAAGGGTGTTTCCCAGTGCTGGATTGCGGCTGGAAGGGCATCCGCTGCGTAAAACATATTATTGATAAGTTGACGGTTCATTCCACTGTGGCGACTACTGATAAATAAAGGGACTAAGCCGAAAGAAAATGAATGAATTACACATCTGCTGTATGTCATTCCAGATTAAGGAAAGTGCCTGAAATATACCTGGAATTCTGGAATGAGTGCTGTATAGAGACAGAGAAGAGCAATAACCAATATATACCAAAATTGTATGCATCCATAATATAATATTCACCCGATATCAATTGTAATAGTCTCATATTGAGCGCTATTTGTGTGACAACAGTTGCTCTCCATCACAAATTGTTCACTTACTGCCTTCTATTTGTAGCCCACTGTGTAGGCAGTAGGCAGCGCACTAGGATTTAGAACCGAGCATGTGTGTTTGATTTAGATGATGGGAACACTTAGTGTGCGCGTGTGTAATGTGCAGAGGAATCATGATTGATAGTTTCAATTAAGCCGGCCTGTCAGCTGGCAGAAGGAGCGGTCTTTCTCAATTCATTCTGTTTGGCTCATTTGGCAGGTCTAAAGTGACATACGCAACAAGAATATATGTGTGTGTTCATATATGAAGCACATGTGTTTCTCCACACGTGAGAATAGAATGCACATGTTGTATTATTAAGTGATAAACAACTTTCTTTAGGCTCGGCGGCGGCTGAAAACTTTTCACTAAAGACAGGCTCGGTATTTTAGCTGGCATTAATATTTCAGCAAGCTTTCCCAGCAGCCTTCCAACGCTGCAGACTTGCATTCTGTTATTCCTAACCGTTCTTTCTGTGATGAGCGTTGGAGGAAAAGGACGCTAGAGTACAATGTTGTGTGTGCTGTGAATTAAAACACACACTGTAGATTATTATGTACTGTATATGTCAAAAAATAGTGTAGAATAATCTACAATATATGTTTTAAATCAAAACTATTAGGCCTCCTAATGTTTTTAGGCAAGGCAAGTTTATTTATATAGCACATTTCATACATAATGGTAATTCAAAGTGCTTTACATGATCAGGAATAAAAGAAACAAGTATAAGAAAATAAAAATGATTAAAAACAGATCGAAATGTGTTAAAACAGGTTATAAAAGAACGAAAAGGAAAAGAAAGACTTAATAGTGTGATCTGTTGGACGTAGCACAGTGCTCATTCAGTAAAGGCACAGCTATACAGATGTGTGTTCAGTCTTGGTTTGAGTGTGCCTAATGTTGGAGCACATCTGATTATTTCTGGAAGCTGATTCCAGCAGCAGGGGGCGCTGTTAGTAGCTGAAAGCCGATTCACCCTGTTTGATTGAACACCTGAAATTTCTAGTTTATATGATCCTAAAGATCTGAGTGATCTGTTTGTATTTAGTGAGCATATCTGTAATGTATTGATGTCCTAGGCCATTTAGAGATTTATAGACATGTAATTATACTTCAAAATCTATTCTGAATGTCACTGGGAGCCAGTGTAAAGACCTGAGGACAGGTGTGATGTGTCTCTGGTTCTGGTCAGAATCCTGGCTGCAGCATTCTGGACTGTTTTTTTTTGAAGGCCAGTGAGGAGTCCATTACAGTAATCCACTCTGCTGCTGATAAAAGCATGAACAAGTTTCTCTAAGTGCTCACTGGAAACAAAACATCTAATTCTTACAATGTTTTTGAGATAGTATGCTGATTTATTTACTGCTTTGACATGACTACTGAAACTCAGATCTGACTCCAGAATAACACCAAGATTTTTGACCTTACTTTTAGTTGTTTGACCCCTAGACCTTCACCTAGAGAACCTCATCTCTGTTTTTAGGCCTATCGTTTAGGCGTAATAGGCTTCAAAATGATAAAAAAAAAATTCCATGCAGGTGGTTTAATGGAGAGATCTTTTTCACCTAGCTTTTAAACAATAGTTGCAAAAATGCTGGAAATTTGTGAAATAATATGTCAGTTAAAAATAAACTCATTTTCATCATTACTTTAATCTTTATGGTCAAAACAGTTACTTATTTTAATGCTCAAGAAACAGTTCAGTCAGTTATACTGTATCCAATACATAATAAACTTAAATACAGTTGTAGTATACTTCAGTTTTTACTACAGTAAGCCTTGGTGTATTGTGATATAATATACTTTTTTTTACAGTTGTGGAAATCTACAGTTTTGGATAATTTGTTGTGTATAGCAACTACCACACAATAATTATTAGTTCAGGTACTTTAGTGTGATTCAAACCACTATTTAACATAAATTACAATTATATTTTTAAATGCGGGAATTCATATATTTTGTTTGAGTTAACTGCGTTAATAAAATGTAAATTAGCCACATTTCTTTTTTCAGCTAGTTTTGGTAAGTGGTAACGTCTAGATTTGGATACAGCTGCTAATATTAGTCCTAAATCTATATAGCATAATTTTTGTGACACTGTGACACGGAACAATAGTTAATATTTTTACATTACTGTGAGGGCTTTGGGGTTGGGTAGGCGTTAATAAAATACAATTTAATGATAATTTATTAAACAATATGAAAAATACTCAGTATAATCAATGTTTTTATATTGCAGTGATGGTTTGGTTTAGGATTGGGGTAGGCATTATCAGCAATTTAATGGGTAATTTAATCAATAATAGGAATAATGCTAGGTATATACTGTTTTTACATTACAGTGATATTTGGTGTATGGAGTAGACGTTAATAAAATACAATTAATACGTAATTTAATAAATAATATAAATATTTCTCGGTAACCTCCGGACGCAGCTGTATCCCTTCTAGAAACAACGGCTAGTTTCTTTAAATTTCGTTGTGTTTTTCTATGGATTTTACCTCAGAAATCTGCTGTGGACAAAGAGACCAAGTCAGCTGAGTTTGAGTTGCTCTTTTCTGGAGTGGCAGACGGACATTTGGGAATTCTAGCACTCAAAAGCGGCTTCGATCCGTCCGCTATCACTCTAGGAGCAAAACTACAGAAGCACTATTGGACTTGTGAGTTTTGGATTTTCTCGGCCTGGTCGTTTTGCCATGGCAGAAATCAGCTCGAGGAAGGCAGGCAGAGATCTCAGCAGAGGCGCTTTTATCTGCAGCGCCAGTCGTGTGCTTTGAGCTGTGAGTCCCCCAGTAGATTAGCTCGACGCTAATAGAGTCGCGCGCTTTTGTGTTTCTGAAGTGTTTTAATCACCCGCCGCTTAATAATACGCACTAAATCGGAACAGTTTCTCAACTGGAACATTATTGAGAATGGGAGAGAACAGAGGACTAAATGTTCGGATTTCTAGGTGAATAAGGCGCTTTAAAAAGGAATAAATTAAGTACACTTTTACAAGTGTCCTAAATACCCAAATGAAAAATACTATAGTCATGTATAGTAAAGTGTAGAGTATTTTGAGTGCAAAGTGCTTGGATTAATCTATTGTACAAGTAGTCTAAACAAGTGACCAAATACTCTAGTTACATATATTATAGTCAATGCATTTTAATTTAATGGCTAATTTGTATGAATTAGAAAACCAGTCTGAGATGATTCACGCTTTATGACATGGCGTGTTATCCTGCTGGAAGTAGCCATCAGAAGATGGGTACACTGTGGTCATAAAGGGATGGACATGGTCAGCAGCAATACTCAGGTAGGCTGTGGCATTGACATGATGCTCAGTTGGTACTAATGGACCCAAAGTGTGCCAAGAAAATATCCCCCACACCATTACACCACCACCACCACCACCAGCCTGAACCAATGACACAAGGCAGGGTGGATCCATGCTTTCATGTTGTTAACGCCAAATTCTGACCCGGCAGCAGACATGGAGACTCATCAGACCAGGCAACGTTTCTCCGATCTTCTATTGTCGAATTTTGGTGAGCCTGTGTGAATTGTAGCCTCAGTTTCCTGTTCTTAGCTGACAGGAGTGGCACCCGGTGTGGTCTTCTGCTGCTGTAGCCCATCTGCCTCAAGGTTGGACGTGTTGTGTGTTCAGAGATGCTCTTCTGCAGACCTCGGTTGTAACGAGTGCTTATTTGAGTTACTGTTGCCTTTCTGTCAGCTGTTTCTGAAATCCTCAGACCAGCCCGTCTGACACCAACAACCTTGATATGTTCAAAGTCACTTAAATCACCTTTCTTCCCCATTCTGATGCTCGCTTTGAGCTGCAGCAGATCGTCATGACCATGTCTACATGCCTAAATGCATTGAGCTGCTGCCATGTGATTGGCTGATTAGAAATTTGCTTTAAGCAATTGCACAGGTGTACCTAATAAAGTGGCCGGTGAGTGTACAGTATATTACACGTTTGTGTGGTTCAAAAAGACTAGCATACATTATTAATATCTTTTTATATGTATCCTTATTTGCTTATTGCAAAAATGGTTTAGAGTTTTCGTTGAAGGCTTGTTTCGGCCACAGAGTTCGAAATAAAAATGTAATTGTGAATTTATCACCAAATTCGGAGGCAGGCTTTTTCTTGCAATAGCGAGTTTTGCCTCCATCTTCATATAATCACTCACTCACATATCCTTCGGCTTAGTCCCTTATTTATATTCTGGTATATGTTTTATGTTACCCTTCTAGCAGTAACCCAACATTGGGAAACACCCAAACACTCATATATTTCAATAATTGCAAAAGTTATTTCACCTTGGTGTTAACATATTTAGCATTTTGGCTTTTTTCTCTTTAAATTTGGCACTTTGTATCTCTTTTTTTTTTTGTTTTAAATGTGGTAAAAGTGATAGAAGTCTGAGAAAGATTCAGTTTATTTAAAGTTTATTTATTTGCAGTTCTTTTCACTACTTTTTCAAGATATAAATTAACAATTCTTCCATTAATTTTGGGAACTATGAGATACGATTTCATAATTATGAAACAATAAACATAATTCTGATTATGTCAGAATTGTTAGAGCCTACTGTACATTTGCAGTGCAATAAATATTGGTTTAACATCGTGTATTATGATATAAACTTGAAACTGCAATTGAAATTTTCTCAGAATTGCCAAATATAATCCCAAAATTCTGAATTTGACTCACAATTTTGAGTTACAATCTGTGGGAATATCTGCTCCATTATTCCATGCGTGGTCAATACAAACTCAGGAGGCGGAGATTTCAAAAATATAAGTCATTTATTATGTACATATGAATAATTCGATCAGAGCCCTGGGTTGCACAAATGTGGAGAACACACCAGGCGCTCTTCGAGTGCTTTCTTAGGACTAAAGACCCATTTATATATTCACAGAAGAAGGAGAAGGCGGGTTGTCTCTGTCAGCTTTTCTGCACGGTCTATAGTTCCTCTTTTCTGCACAGAAGAACTGGACCAGTTAAATGCACATGCTTAGAGACCTCCATAGGCCCCAATATGTTTTCATAGACGGTTACACAGGAAATCAGAACCGAGAGACACACGTTATTTTTTATTGTTTCTTGTCCAAGATAGCTCCTTCTGCAAAATGCTTCATTAGTATGCAAAATACATCTCCGCATAGGGCAGTTTCAGTTAACATAGAATTTGACAGAGCATACAAAATATATTTCAAGAGTTCACACTTAGCTGATAATCAATAAAGCGTATTTGGCATGCTGTCCCGGGAGAGAGCCCTGAGCTCGTAATATCCTCGAGCCCGGGGCTCCCTCCTGTTAAAAGGGCGAGAGCGGAGTTCGAGCTCAGGTAGGTCTCGAGAACTCCCCTGCTTGTCGTCGTGTGAGAAGTGTAAACTAGGGTTGTTTTCGGTGATAATTTGGTTTAGTCGATTGGCTATAGTTTATGTTTTTGGACAGTGGGAGAAAACCGGGTGACCCGGGGGAAACCCACGCGAACACGGGGAGAACATGTAAACTCCGCACAGAAACACCAACCAGCCCGATAGGAGGTTGGACCAGCGGTGTTCTTGCTGTGAGGCAACAGTGCTAGCCGCTGGGCCACCGTGTCGCCCTATCGGAAAAAGAGGGAGGAAGTAGGGGTGGAAGGAGGGGGAAGCTTCAAGACGAAGATAACTGGAGTGAAAAACTCTGGTTATTTATAATGCTTCCGTAATCATCTAATGGGTCAGATTGCGGAGCTAATGAGGAGCCAGCCGTGTTGATCATAAGCACGTGATCCTCTCGAAATTAGTTTATAAATAAACCACACATATAGTAAGGAAAGACTGTAATGTAAATGATTTACATCATAACTTAAATAAAGGATGAAAAAAAATAATTATATTTTCTACAAATCTTAAAAATCAAAAAGTCAGAGAATTTCAAGATGTTTTGCTTATGATTCAGTGTATACCTTGAATTTCTGATGGGGCTTTTTCTAAACTGTGAAAAAAAGGCAGAATTTTGAGCTAAAAACTTGCGATTACCTTATTTATTTTCATCCTACATGTTGCAGAAATCAGCTTTCAAAGATTTCAGACCTACCTTGAATGCAAATCAGCCAATGCTTATTAACATGCTAATTTGAAAGAGTCTCTTGCTATAGGCTTCTTAACACCATCTGTTTTTCGGCTGCTGTTTTTGACATTGTTGTTTATTAGTTATATCTGGTCTGAATTTATCGTTTTAATTTAAAGCTGTCGTCTTAATCGCTTTGATGCCAGATAAATAGTGTTGTGACTGCATAAAGAGATTAGATTATCTGATTATGTCATCTACAATGATACTGCTCAAATCGTTAGCTTCATTTATTAGCTACAATTGGTTTACAACTTGTGATGCTCAAAGTTGCGTATCTAGACGTCATAAATGTTATAAACACCATAATTATGCATGATGTGTGTTTATTGTTGCATTTAATGCGATTTTAGTTCACATTTTTAATAGCAGTTAGTCTGTCCATTGTTTTTCCACTCATAACCGTAGCTTTAGTGCTAAATCTTCATCTATCTGCAATCAATAAATAATAATTGGTCTCTAACATGCTTATACTCAAGCCGACGACTGCATTTATGAGCCCTTCGATGTTTAAGCAAACAAATCACTCATCTTTGTTTACATTTATGACACTGTAAATCTGATTTGTGTCCGATAGCCTGTAACCTGACGTGATTAATCTTTATTGCTGATGCTTGTAAATTTGATAATGGGGCCAGCGAGGCAAGACAGTGTTGTCTGTGTGTAATTGTGGCCTCTCTCTGTCTTTTTTCCCCATTGATGCCTCATTGCATCATCAGTTTTTATTAGCTTGTGCTCAGATTTGTTTATACCTTAAGTGTTCTGCATCATCTCTAGTCCTGGGTGATGTCAGACTAATTGGTTACATGGATTAATGCTGGTAGGTTCAGATGCTGTTTTGATGTCTAAATGATCTTGTAATTGTGATTTAGCACTTTCTCGAATTGCTGTTTTGCTTTATTATTTAGGTAGAGGCTTTAAATAAGCATGTTGCTTTTCTGCATGTCTCTGCATAGTACATTTTGATTATTTTATTAAGCAGGCTTCTAAATATCATCATTTGCGATGGGAATTTTGATTGAACGTTTAGTTTTATACTATATAAAATAATAGTCATTTAAGCTAGTTTGTGAGGTGACTGATTTGTACCTACTGGGATGTCAAAACAACATGAAAAAGCATGTCAAAATGCAAATAGACAATGTTATATGTCAATTTGATGTCAAAGGGTGTCAATTGTTATCAAATTGACATCTAATAGTTGAATTTTGACGTGTTTTTGACACCAGTGTTAGATGTCAATAATGTTGTTTTGACATCAAGGTTGTTTACATCTGTGTTTCTCAACGACCTTCCTGGAGGACCACCAGCACTGCACGTTTTGAACGTCTCCTTTGTCTTTCCTACCCATTACAGGTCGTTCGGTCTCTGTTAACAAGCGGAAGATCTGAATCTGTTGTGTTTGGTTAAGGAGACATGAAAAATGTGCAGAGTTGGTGGTCCTCCAGAAACGTGGTTGAGAAACACTGGTTTACATGGATGCAAAATCCAGTGTACATTTGTGCTTTGGAACTGAAGTATTCAGAATAAGAACGGTGGACAAAGGGGAATCTATGTGTGGATGTCAACTGGACGTCAAGGTTTTGACATCCAATCTATTCACATTTTTTTGATGTTGTTTTGATATCAAGGTGCCCGCTGGTTAAAAAAAATTTCTTGCACGTGCTATAAGGATAATATGCAGGTATGTGCATCATTTTCTTTTTTTTTTTTATTTGGTGCTAAAAAGCCTTTATTTATCTGTCAGTAATTTGGTTGAAAAGAAAGGAAAAAATGAAATTGGCCACCGAAAATTACTTGAACACATATCCTATATATGCCACTTCCGAGTTCATAAATGCGAGCCTTCTGAAGATTGAATGCAGTGGTTATCTAGTAAAAATGGAGAACCAATCATACCTGAAATCATGCAGTCATTATGTTGCAAATGATTGCATTTCAAACAAATTGAGCTGGATTCAATTTTGTATCATTAGACGAAGCTTCATCTAAGGTCTTTTGTTGGTTTTAGCTGGTTTTCCAGTTTAACAACCAACTGGTATACCAGTTTGACCAACTGACCAATGTCCAAATCCGGTATAAATCCTTCAAACATGACCTGTTTAAGCTGTGGCAGCCATATTGGTTGTTATAAAAGACAAATGCCCAAAACCCATTGACATTGACTTTCAAGTAGACCAGTTTGACTATTGGGAACCATTTTAGTGGCCAGAAAACCAATTAAGGCCAATTCAGAACTGACAAATGGCCAAAAAGTCCATTGAAATTCTACAATTTATACTAGTTTGACAGGTTGAACTCATTTTGGTGCCCAGAAAAGACAAGAAAAACAACTGACAAATGGCCAAAATCCTATTGAATTCTTAAAATTAGTCCAGTATGACCAGTCTAATCCACTTCAGTGGTTAGGAAAGTCCGTAGAACCAAATGAAGTCAATTTAGAACTAATAAATGGCCAAAAACCCATTGAAAACCATTTTGGTGGCCAGAAAAGACCAGAAAACCAACTGAGGGCAATTCATAATAACTGGCACATGGCCAAAAACCCATTGAAATTCATCAAAATTGGACCAATTTGACCGCACTGGCCAGAAAAGACCTGCAACCCAGTCAATGCCAATTCGGAAGTTATCAACTTTGGACCACCAGATAAACAGGTGAGATCAAATTTGTTTACAGTTGATTCAAAATGTTTTAGAGTCTAATTTCTCTATATAATGTGGAATATAATCTTTTATATAATTTCCATCAGTGCACTGATATTTAAATAAATGACAAGTCTTTATATTCCAGTATGCAGTCCACTGAATGAGACAGCACAGTCGCTGCAATCTGCTTGACTTCCTGTTTGAGCTGCATGTTTACATTAGCCTGTTAGCGTGAGAAAGGACAGGTCCACTGTTTCTGAATGCAGCTGACGTGCTCCAGAGGACACATTGTTCACCCCTCGGTCAGAGATTCATCAGAGAAACTGCTATGTCATGCATAAAAAAAAAACTGGGGTTCGCCATGCTCTGTTTAGTATTACAAGGGATCTGTTACAAAAACTAGTGAGCCGTGCTGACGTCTACTACTGCCTACGCTTACAGAAAGACAGCATGCTAACTGAAATAAATACAACCTCTGATTTGAATCACTGCAAGAAAAATACAAATAACCCCATTTAACTTAAACATAGTTGTGTTTCTCTTGTAAATTAAATGTTTGAGTTTGTGTAAAATGTGCAACCTTAAATAGTGCAGGGTGAATTTTAAACAATCAATACTAAAATAATTTTTGATGTTCACTTACCTGAATCTGTAGTGCACTGTATGCTTTGCATGATATTTAATGGGGATGGGAAACACTTTTTAAAATCATGCCAATATGTTGTGTTGCTAGCATAACAGGAACACATATTGGGTCAAACTAATGTTTTTGTAGATTATTAGAGGCAGATTTAGCATTTATCATGCTAATATGTTCTGCTGTTAGGTTAAAAGCCACAAATATTGGGCGAAATACTTTTTTGTAGATTATTAAAGACAGATTCAGCATGGTAATATGTTTTATTGCTAGCAGAAAGCACTAAATATTGGGTCAAATAATGTTTTTGTAGATTATTAGAGGTATATTTAGCATTTATCATGCTAATATGTTCTATTGCTAGGATAAAAGCCACAAATATTGGTCTAAATACTTTTTAAAAGATTAACATTTATCATGCTAATAAGGTCTATATTTATCACAAAATGCCAAATATTGTGTCATACTTTTGCTGCAAATTGTTAGAGGCAGATTTAGCAATAATCATGCTAATAAGCTATATTGCTAGAAAGGCACAACTATTGGTTTAAATATTTATTGTAGATCCTTAAAAGGCAGATTTAACAATTATCATGCTAATATGTGCTATTACTGTATAGCAGTTAGCTAGTTCCAAAGATTCAAGTGGTTATTTGGGAAAAAAACTGTTCATAACATAAACAAATGTCATTGTTTTATATTTCTATGCATTTACCTACTTTCTCCACCATCCCTACTGAAAAAAACGGCTTAAACCAGCCTAGGCTGGTTGGCTGGTTTTAGCTGGTCGACCAGCCTGGTTTTAGAGGGGTTTTGGCCATTTCCAGGCTGGTTTCCAGCCATTTCCAGCCTGGTCTTAGCTGGTCAGGCTGGAAAATGACCAGCTAAAACCAGCTTGACCAGCCTAGCCAGGCTGGGAGTCCAGCCAAAACCAGCTATGTCCAGCTTAAACCAGGCTGGTCAAGCTGGTTTAAGCTGGATTTTTCAGCAGGGATCTCGGATAGTTTTTTCAGCTCTATGCATTTTGATTGAAAGACTACAAAAAATACTACAATAATGTATTGTAATAGTGTTATTTAAACAATACAGCAAAGTACTTCAGTTAATCTGTTGAGGTAATTATGTAGTTGCTATATGGTAAAACAACGACTATAGTAATATAAACAAATGACCCAATACTGTAATTTTCTTTATACAACAGTTCTGTCTGGTTCTCAAATCTGATTGTCTGATAACCGTGTGTTATTCTGCAATGACAGCACTCGTACAGCCTCTTCATTCTTGTGTATAACCCCACGCACATGACAACTAGAGGAATAAGCTCACTGACAAATATTGTTGCTGTTGAATGTAATGTACTTTTGAGGCTTTTTTAGCCGAGAATGTAGTTGTTTAGATGGTATCTATGCAGTTTATTTACAAGGATAGTGCCTATTTTAGATGTTTATAATTTTGGAGATTTAGCGTGTCGGCAGCCATCAACCTGTCATACTGAGAGCACAGATGGTTGTGCCACAAGATGGCGACAGAGACCGCAGAGGAGAAAAACTCAGCGTTTTCTTTTCGTATTTTCAAACTACAGCTGATCAAATTATGATAGAACAGGTAAGTGACACTCTAAGTCGATCTCTTTCTTTTGTATGCTGTAGTGCTGTATTTATACCATAGTAATCTGCTGTGTTTGCATTGCTTTGGCTTTTTCGGGGTAAATTATTGTGATCTCTCGATTGCAACAGAGAAATACTGGGAAACCTCTGCAGACTGATGGCATTTCATGCCGTTTAGCTGTATAATCTTAAAATGTGAGCAAAATCACCTGTTTTGTTTTCACTTTAGACATTACGCTAGAGAATCATTCAAATGCTAGCTCTAAAGTGACGTTGGTGAAGTAGCAATGGTTTCTGCTGGTCTGAGGTCAGCTGCAGATGAGAATGAATGGTAGAAGAAAGTAGTTTCTCGTACAAAAGGATTTTTGAGACTCTGTGTTTGATTTTCTTTTTAATTCACATGATTGTGCCGTCGAACTGTTGTATAAACGCAATATCACACTTGTAGCAGTGCGATATGGCTGTAAATTGTCACTGGTGGCCTCGAGCCAACGCATGCCTTCCACCAGTGCAGATATACAGGCATATTGCACTGTGTGATGTTGCTCATATATTATACTACAATACACCACAGTTTCTTATTTTTTTGACTAAAGTATACTATAGTATTTTACAATTAATAGTAATAATATATTACATTACATTAATAATAGTATATTACAGTTTTTTAGTACCATTACAGTATGCTTTAGCTTTTACTAGAGTTGTAAATGCTATAATACTGTATATACCAAACAAAATACTTTACTCGTAGCTGTAGTTGAAGTATTTACTATAAAATACTACAAACAGTAAAGACAAATAATGTAACAGAGCCAAAAATTAGTCAATTTTGCCGAATTTAACCACTTTGACACTACCTCAGATTATTTTTTGATTGGGCAGATTTGTAGCTTCACAGGACATTTAACACAGTGTAAATATTTGCAGTTGTTTGTGCTGGCCCTATAAAGTATTCACATATTTATTTTTTTTCCCCAGGGACCCTAAACAACACACAGCGCGCTGCGGGATCATCCGATGGTTATAATCACGTGTCGCAGGGTCTGAGCGTTTGAGACGTGGACTCATCAATCACAGGCCCACGTGCAGTCCCAAACCCGCCGCGAGCTTCAGAAGATGTGCTGCTATGTTTGTTTTTCCACTTCAAGAGAGCATTTCAGGCTGAACTGGAGGAACTTCCATGTAAACAATGGACATGTGAACATCGGATGCACAGAAAAAAGGTCTCACACTTTTTATATTTATATAACTATTCTGTTCTGTAAATAAAGTGGATATATACAAATAAAAAAGTCAGAATTATTAGCCCCATGTTTATTTCCCCCCCCAATTTCTGTTTAACGGAGAAATTTTTTTCAACACATTTCTAATAATAGTTTTAATAACTCATTTCTAATCACTGATTTATTTTATCTTTGTCATGATGACAGTAAATAATATTTGACTAGATATTTTTTAAGACACTTAAAGTGACATTTAAAGGCTTAACTAGGTTAATTAGGTTAACTAGGCAAGATAGGTTAATTAGGCAAGTTATTGTATAACCGTGTTTTGTTCTGTAGACTATCAAAAAATATAGCTTAAAGGGGCTAATAATTTTGACCTTAAAATGCTTCGTAAACAATTAAAAACTGATTTTATTCTAGCCGAAATAAAACAAATAAGACTTTCTTCAGAAGAAAAAATATTATCAGACATACTGTGAAAATTTCCTTGCTCTGTTAAAGATCATTTGGGAAATATTTAAAAAAGAAGAAAAAAAAATCAAAGGGGGGCTAATTTAATTTAACAGGGACAATGCTCATTAAGAAACAGTGAGACTGTAAATAAGCCAGAGTTAGCCATGAGGGCTAATTTTCATCTGTAATAATTCATCTGACTTCAACTGTATGTGTATATATATATATATATATGTGTGTGTGTATAAATATAAATCAAGAGAAACAAAAATATTGAAAAAAATTGTGCATCATTTTGCATGACTTTAAATGTATTATCGTTCTATTTCTAAAGATGTTCAGTGACTAAAATATTATTTCAATAAATATATAAATTTAATAAATTTGCTTTGTTCAAATGCACCAAAATATATTACCTAAATTCACTGAGAAATGGATAAAAATATATTTATTTTCAAAATGGGGTGTACTTTATGCTTTTATGTATTTTATTTATGCTTTATTTTTATATATAATTAAAAATATATATTTAATTATGGCCTAATAAAATACACATTTCACTAGTAAAACATTAATCAAACAATTATTGGTAATATTAATAATATAAACATTTTATTGCATATTACACCTAAGAGTAATTTAGCTAATTACTCTTTTATTGCTACTGCTTTTTATAATTCTTCATTGATTGATTTCATATAGTTTTTCAGTTTCATGTTTGTTTATTACAGTTATTTAATATTTAATAATTAGGGATGTAACAATTCACCTGACTCATGATGCGATACGATTAATAATTATTATTGCTGATTTTATAAACATTAAAAACTTCCATGTAAAAACCTGGACATGTGAACTTCGCATGCACAGAACGAAGCAGATTTTATATATATATGCATATATTTAAAAAGTAGTAAATGTAGTGTGCTTATTCTCATATAATCAATTTTACACTTATATATTTTTTAATTATGGTAAAATATATATTTTTTTTAAAGCACATATGTATTATTTTACCTAATAAAATTAAAGTGAAGAAATTATTACAAAAATTAAGTGAAATGTTTAATTGTGAAATATAATATTGTAAACGGTGGATCAGTGGTTAACACTGTCGCCTCACAGCAAGAAGGTTGCTGCTTCGAGCTGGGTCAGTTGGCATCTGTGTGGAGTTTGCATGTTCTCCTCGTGTTGGCGTAGGTTTCCTCCGGGTGCTTCGGTTTCCCCCACAGTCCAAACACATGTGCCATAGGGGAATTGGATGAACTAAATTGGCCGTAGTGTATGTGTGTGAATGAGTGTGTATGGGTGTTTCCCAGTACTGGGTTGCAGCTGGAAGGGCATCCGCTGTGTAAGAGATATGCTGGATAAGTTAACGGTTCAGTCTGCTGTGGCGACCCCTGATGAATAAAGGGACTAAGCTGAAGGAAAATGAATGAATGAATATTATAAACATTATTAATTGCATGTTACTATTACAGTAATTTTTAATTAATGTTGTAATTCATAATTTTGAATATTAGATTTTTTAATACTGTTAATAAATGCTCTCCCAATTTCTCTGAGTGATCTGCATCAGTATTCAGAGGGGTTTTCGGATGCGAGACGAGCGCCTCTATAATTCCCCTGTTGAAGTGGCATTAGCATTTAGCATGTAGCTCTGACAGACTGACGGATCACTTTGCCGCTCTGGTAGAGATGATCGATGTTTGTGATGCAGAATGAATGAGCTGAGATGTTGTTCTTGGCCCTCTCTAGCGTTCGGGCCTATTTTTGTGTGATATAATAGTAATTCAAAGAAGTATTATGTTGAATCTGGTATTAAGGACTTTAATTAGCAGTCTAGTATAATTTTAGTGCAGTTCTCACATTCACAAATGAGTAACAAGTCATTTAAAAACAACAACAAAAAACTTTAATAAACCATTATAAACAGCGAACAAAAGCAACTAGCTTCTTTGTGAATCACAAAAAAACACCTAAAAGTCCATGAAAATTGAAGAAAACGTTTTAATGTGAAAAAACTACAATCCAATAAGCATAATTTTTTATTTAAAGTTGCAAAATGTGCACTTAATACCAAATATTTGCATATTTTTAGAGAGTAACGACACTTGATTACGTCATTAGCGTTACTTCATATGAGTGGGCGGAGCTAAATATACCTTTTGGTGCATTTTGCTCACTACAGCTCTCTGATTGGCATCATGGGAAATGTAGTTTTCTGCAGAAATTCTGCTATTAAACACCACTGTTTTAGATTTTAATGAATCAATGTGAACAGATGGTTTCAGCTAAAGCATGTACAGTCTTTCTCAGTTATTGTCTTAAGTCTCTTTCCTTATATGGAGAAAATGAATGGAGTCATTACAGAGCATGAGGTCAACAAGGGTCAACATCTATTTAACAAACCAGGAAATTACAGATTGTGATCAGGAAGGGGAAGGGTGGAATAAAAGTTAAATGATGAATGTGAATTGTAGGAGATTAAGAAGCTGTATTTGGAGAAGCATCATTAACTCTTTAAATTAAATTAAATCATCTTTTTTGCTGGGTTGTCATAGCTCAACGTTGGGTCGAATATGGACAAACCAAACATTGAGTTAATTTTCCAATTAAATTCAAATGACAACCCAATGTTTAAATTTGACCCAACATTGGGTTAAAGCAAACCAGCAATTTTTAGAGTGAATAATATGAATAAAGTAAATAAATTACAAATTTGTGTAAGTTATTTGAATGTAAAAAGAAAAAAAGGACATATTTTATACACACACACTGGCTGATCCATGATGCGAATCTCCCGTTCCACCACATCCCTCTATTGGATTGAGTTCTGGTGACTGTGGAGGCCATTTGAGTACAGTGAACTCATTGCCATGTTCAAGAAACCAGTCTGAGATGATTCACGCTTTATGACATGACGCGTTATCCTGCTGGAAGAAGCCATCAGAAGATGGGTACACTGTGGTCATAAAGAGATGGACATGGTCAGCAACAATACTCAGGTAGACTGTGGTGTTGACACGATGTTCAATTGGTGCTAATGGGCCCAAAGTGTGGCAAGAAAATATCCCCCACACCATTACACCACCAGCAGCAGCCTGAACCGTTGATAAAATGCAGGATGGATCCATGCTTTCATGTTGTTGACGCCAAATTCTGACCCGACCATCCGAATGTGGCAGCAGAAATGGAGACTCATCAGACCAGGCAACATTTCTCCAATCTTCTGTTGTCCAGTTTTGGTGAGCCTGTGTGAATTGTAGCCTCAGTTTCCTGTTCTTAGCTGACAGGAGTGACACCCGGTGTGGTCTTCTGCTGCTGTAGCCCATCCGCCTCAAGGTTGGACGTGTTGTGTGTTCAGAGATGCTCTTCTGCAGACCTCGGTTGTAACGAGTGCTTATTTGAGTTACTGTTGCCTTTCTATCAGCTAGAACCAGTCTGGCCGTTCTCCTCTGACATCAATAAGGCAGAGGCAGAGGTTTGACAGGTGTACCTAATAAAGTGGCCGGTGAGTATGTATGATATAATGAATAATTAATCTGTTGTTATTTAATTGGTTTTATTTTTATGTTAAATCTATTTATATTATATATTACATTGTATAAATGTATATTATTGTATATATTTTATTAGAAAAATAATGTCTATGTCTAATGTTTATCTATCCATCCATTCATCCATCCTGAACTGATAGTTACGTACACATACACTTATTACATTTTAAAGCTACAGCAGCCATCATCCAATGTCTTACATATACTGATATTTGAGTTTGAACCAGTTTAATTCCCGCCATGCTTCAGGAAATCTTCTGTTCACCTTGAGTCAGGCTTGTGTAAATGTGTGATTCCTCCAGGACTTGAGTTCAGTCTGTTTGTCTGTCAGCCGCACCTGTACCTGCACCGCCTGAATCCAGATCAGTCTCTGAGCTCTTAGTATTCAGTACAGACGGATCTGCTCCTGAAACAGCAAAGACATGCGAGACCTGCAGCTCTGAAGAACTCCACACAATAACAACAACACACTGAAGAGAATATGCTGTATAGATCTGCACTGAAAACAATGGTCTATTAGATTTACTACATGTTTTTAAGGTGAGTGAAGGTGAGTGGTTGCAAACATTTTAAATGGGCTAAATTTAAACAAACAAATTAAGTTGATCATTACTACATTTAATTTGTTTAAATTCAGCCCATTTCCCCCCCAAAGTATCTTATTTCCTCTTTCTATGCTACCTCTTGACTGACCCGTCTTCCCCTGAAATGTGTGATATTTGGGTATGATCGAAGGGGTCCGATTTCGCTGCATGTAACAGTGTTGTGACAAAGGCTCATCATCATCATCATCATAAATTATTTGCAAGTTACCTTAATAAAATGTTAGTAAATCCAGTGAATCGTAGTTTTTTCAGTGAGCATAAGGAGAAAGTCTTATTTCTTCTAATTAGGGTGGAATATATATTATGAATATTTTTAGTTTAAATATTTATATTATTACATTTCATTTTTGGTTGTCTTTTACTAGCTAATATTTTCCCGTATGGCTGTTTGCCTAATTATTTCTTTCTTTATTTTATAGCAAAAATCCCTACCGTCTGATCTTGTTAGCATATATTTCATTATTAATGAAATGCAAAGCAGTAATGATTTTTTATCTATTTTATTTTCTTAATGTAATCCAGTATTTAGAGTTATTTTATCAATGCAATGAAAGGTGTTAATGACAATTTGTTTTATTTTTTATTCAATTTTGCTTTTAATTCATGAGCTTAATCCATGCCCCTTTAATTTAATTCATTTTCTCTGCAAATTATGGACTATTTTTAACGTTTTTTAATGCAATTAATATAATTTTTCTATTGCAAAAATCTATTTATCTTAACTTCTTATCCCGGCATCATGCAGGAATAGAAATTTATGATTGATTTATAGATTTTTTTTTCTTTACTATATTTAGCTGTTTTCATTTATGTAATTTTTATTTTCATTTATATCAATAAAATATAAATGGACAATGAGAATTGATTTATTTTTAACTTTCTATTTCATGTTCTTTTGGGGTTACTTTTACGGGATATTTAATTTGATCATCAATTCAATGTAAAATAATACGGTAATTTAAATTTGGTTAATTCTTTTTAATGACCAACAAGAAATCTGTGGGTGAAAGGGAGGTGAAAATTGTTTACTTAGCCTTAAATTTCATTTTATTATTAATACAATGTCCAAAGTCCATTTCAAATACATTACAAATCTTTTTAATAAAAATATGACCAGGATAATCCTTGTTGAGATTCACCCCATAAAGTCTTTTCCACTAACCCAGGTGTTATCTATAAAAGATGCTTTGTGTAAGCCAGAACAAGCAGACAAGACAAAAAAAAATCTATGAAAGATTTGATGCAACTTCTGCGAATCCAAGAACCAGTTTCCTCTTCAGAAACACTCAATAGTTACAGTCTGGGAACTTGTAAACATGCCTCTGGTTTCCTGACAGAATGATAAAAACCTGTGCTGTGACATTCCCAGAAATGGCATAAAATCTGCCATGTTTTCAAGCCATTTTGTGTAGAGTATGCATGAGTCAATATGTGATGCATGAATATATGTATATTAGTAATGCTTAAAGGTCACTTGCTCAAATGCCTTTATCTTCTGTAATTTAGTTAATTCTCTTACGGAGTCATTTATTTATTTTGTTTTTGCTTTCAATTTTTTACATCAGAGCACTTATAATCTTTACAACATGAAGAAAAACACAGCACGTTGAGTTTTTGATGGCTGTTTTAAGAGAATATGTGACTAGAATCACACTGAAACATAGAAATGATGTACCAAAAACACTCGAAACAGTCATTTAGATATATACGCAAAAAGTAGATATAGCTATCCACAAAAAGCCCACCATTGTTTTTTGGTTATCAAGTACTCGTTCAGGCCTGTCGACTGAATATACATTTTTTAAACATCACCATCTTCAAAAAAACTAAACAAAAAAAACATTCATTTACACAGAGAAAATGGTATTGTAAAAAATGTGTACTATATGTTTCCATTCACTTATTTTTATATGTATTTTGTTATCCCATAAAACTGCGTAAAGGAAACGCAAGGTGTGCATACACTTTAAATGTGCGCATAAACTAAGTAGTGTTTTATCTGATGAGAAAAATTGCACATACACTGGAAATACATTTACCTACTAAGTTCAATGATAAAATTGTGCGTACTGGGACGTCTTAATCAACAAACCAGTATTTCCAGCACATTATAAAACATCTTAAATGTTGTTTTGCTCATTGTAAAACATCTCAGCCAGTCATGACCATAACAGTGGTTCACTATTATTATTATTAGTATTATTATGCCCTCCAGAAATGTCTTGAGCATCTGTTTGTGCTCCCAAAGAGCATCTCCATACTGAAAAATCAGCTTAAACCAGCATAGGCTCGTTGGCTGGTTGACCAGCCTGGTTTTAGAGGGGTTTTGGCCATTTCCAGGTTGGTTTCCATTTCCAGTCTGGTCTTAGCTGGTCGGGCTGGGAGATTTTAAGGTGCAACTCATTTATTAGAGAAGAAAAAAGACCACAGTGGCTTCTCCCAACACACAAAACTACATTTTCTGTCTGATATGGCACCAGTTTATCAGGAAGTGGCGATTTTGTGGCGCTTTATTGGCAAATGTTTTTTGCCATCTAGTTTTGCATATATTCTGTTTCTCTGCTTTGAATGGAAAATAGCTGTTGTCAAAACAAGTTGGCCACTATTGATTTATTTGATTAAATTTGTTTTGCCGTGACAACAACATAACTAAAGCCCCCTATGCCGAGTTCAGACTGCATGATTTTCAAAGTAGTCATGTCACGATGTTTTCACACTGCATAACTATCTGGGTCAGCGTTTAGTCCGGTTCTGTCGTGCTGTGTTTACACTACAAGATGGATCTGCGACAGGAGGTTTCACACTGCATAAGAAGAATCGCCGACAACTTTGTCCAAACTACGCATCACAACCAAACACACCAGAAGTGACAAGAAAACAACGCAAGGTCCTGCTGAAAAATCCAGCTTAAACCAGCTTAGGCTGGTTGGCTGGTTTTAGAGGGGTTTTGGCCATTTCCAGGCTGGTTTCCAGCTATTTCCAGCCTGGTCTTAGCTGGTCAGGCCGGAAAATGACCAGCTACATCCAGCTAAAACCAGCCTGACCAGCCTGGTTTAAGCTGGACATAGCTGGCTTTGGCTGGGCTCCCAGCCTGCCTAGGCTGGTATCAACTACATAATGAGAAAGAATATTAGTGGAGTAGAAAATGTACTTATTTTTCTCACCTGGGTTTAAAGGGAATTATCAATTTCTCCTCAACTTTTTTCTTTTTTGACCCGGTTGTGGTATTGCTCAGATGACACATCAAACTGACACTGGTGTTCCTGCCAAATTTCCCATAGTTACTCCTCCATTTCATGGGTCCAAATAAACTGATAATGAGCGCTTTTAGCATCTCCCCACACCTCCCGCTGCCAGGTACCCATGCTAGTGGATGCTGCTGTAGGTGATCGCCGATGTTATTTTCAATCAGAACTCATTCACAGGGCATGATTTGAATCACTGACAGCTTCAGATAATTAGCATGCCAAATATCTCAGGGGTGTCGGCGACTCATCGACGATTCTCTCAGATCGCGTCTTTTATAATTCTGTGATTGTTACTCGCGTGCACGAGCACCGATTTGCCTGTGATTTCAGGCATTTTTCGGCGATTTGTCAAAATCGGGTCTAAAATCATGCAGTCTGAACTCGGCATTAGTCTTTGACGCAACACAACCCGTTTCAAGATGGCGGTCGCGTATACCCGTCGATTGGAATCTACACGGTTAAAAGAGCGCAACGTGAAGTAAGTGATTCAACACACAAACTTTAGGAAGCTATTTAATTTCTTTATTTCAAGCCGTCATTATTGCAGACTAAGAACAAAGACGACACTTTATAAGCACCTTTAAAGTCTCAGGTTCAGCAAAACACTTCAAGGCATTCAAGCACGAAGGCAGTAATGAACTTAATAACCGTGAAATGAAGTTTGGTGAGGAGGGAAGAGTCTGTGAGTAAATCCTTGTCACATTCTGCACTTTTTTTGTTGAAGAAAATGACATGAGACAGTGTGTTAATAGCAGACACAGCGCATAAACGTTCAATTATCTTCATTTTAGTGACTGTTTTTTAGACAAATCAGAGCTTGAACAAAACTAATCGACTGCGGGCTTGGTTTCAGTCATGACGTTATTTGTTATGATGGATTGCGGTTCTGTTTTGTTAGACTATATAATCGGCTAATTTATCTATTTTTTACTTTTGTTTATGAGCTGATAGCGCTCACATTTGGAGTTATTTCAGTCCTAAAATAAACCTGAAGTACCTGCTGTTTCTCATCCACATGCAGGCGGTTTTTAATGGTTTAATAACTCATTCAAAACATTTATTTTAGGTAGATGACAGACATCTGTGTAAGCTGTTAGACTTTTACTTTGCAAGGCCGTGTAGAGTTGAGGTAAGGTTGGTTTTCATATTCGTATTCGTTCAGTGACAACATCATGATTAGGTCTGAAATCGCATGTTAGTATGACTTCAAAACAACATTAGCAGTGTTTAATTGACTGTGAACAATGTAGAATGAAGATCGTCATTGGCTGCTAATATGATTTCCCTATTGAGAATTTGCAATACTTTAATGAAGTTATATTATTAATGAGATGTACGAGTGTAAAACCAAATTTACCTCAATGTGTGTAGAAATGCATTTGCAGATTTGTTTATTCTCTTAAAGAGACAAAACCTCAAAATTGATCTGCCCAAAATAGTTTATTTACATGTTTTATTCTGTTTTTTTTTTGTTTATTTCATTTTTTTTTTGCTGTAAGTTATTTTGCAATCAACCAGGTTCATTCATATGCCCAAATTTTTAATTTATTATTTTTACTGATTTTTAGTACAGTTCATATTCAATACAATGCC